>NC_059438.1:22884578-22982078 GCF_021028975.2 Sphaerodactylus townsendi
GGTGGCGAACCTTTGGCACTCCAAATGTTATGGACTACAATTCCCATCAGCCCCTACCAGGGTGGCTAATTGGCATGCATGGCAGGGGCTGATGGGAATTGTGGTCCATAACATCTGGAGTGCCAAAGGTTCGCCACCACTGCACTACACCATGCTGGCCCTCTGTTGTAAGCCCCTTTGAGACTCCTTAAGAGTAGAGAATATAAAACCAAACTCTCCTTCTTCATTGTCTTCCCAGCCACAAGGCAGAACAAAGCAAGTCCTGGTAGCTTCTTGCTAGCAAAAGGCAGGGGCATTCCGACCACGGGGACACGTGGGGTCCCATGTCCCCTTTTAGTCAGTGGGGGTGCAAAACCACTCCTGCATCCCCTCCCCCCACTTACCTTAGCCAGCAGCAGCGGTCCCAGGCAACCTGGTGGGGCTGGGCTGTGTAGCCTGCAGCGTGCCCCTCGGCCCAGCCCCCTCAGGCTGCCTGGGACCACCCATGGGGGCTAAGGTAAGTGGGGGGAGGGGGCACCCAGAGCAGGTGTTGCCATCCCCCCCCCCCTATGCCCCTGGCTAAAGGCACACGCTTCTCACCCAGCCAGTCCTCATCAACCACCAAAAGGAATCTGCATTCTGTCTGCTCACCTACTGCCAAGGTGGCCCCTTGCATTTCTGGCCCCACCATCTCCACCCCACCCCCTTATCGGCCAGGTCTTTCTGAGGTGCCAGTCAGAGCCTCACAGCTCCTGGGCGGCTGCAGAAGCTTTCAAGGCCTCAGCGGGGCGGGGGAAGAAGCACTGAAGCAATTGGCTTTTGAATCACTAACTCCCTGGTGCGAATGGAGCGAAAAGCCCTTGCAAAGAGCTCCCCACTGATATGCAAAAGCACCCAGACCAGGACGGGCTCCAGCACGTTCCAGACAGCCCCGGGCACCGCCTGACTTCCTGGACCCTTCACAGACACACGCGCACACACCGCCCTTCCCCAGCCACCGCAGGGCTTCCGGTTGGGTTCAGAGATTCCTGGAGATTTGGGGGCAAAGTCTTGGAAGAGCACAGTTTGGGGGAGGAAGAAGAAGAGAAAGAAGAAGAGTTTGGATTTATATCCCCCCTTTCTCTCCTGTAGGAGACTCAAAGGGGCTGACAATCTCCTTGCCCTTCCCCCCTCACAACAAACACCCTGTGAGGTGGGTGGGGCTGAGAGAGCTCCGAGAAGCTGGGACTAGCCCAAGGTCACCCAGCTGGCGTGTGTGGGAGTGTACAGGCTAATCTGAATTCCCCAGATAAGCCTCCACAACTCAAGCGGCAGAGCTGGGAATCAAACCCGGTTCCTCCAGATTAGATACACGAGCTCTTAACCTCCTTCACCCACTGCTGCTCTGCTGCCTGAGCTGGGCTTCAGTGGGTACAAGGCCAGAGTGAAATGGCCATTTTCCCCAGGATAACCAATCTCTGTAGTCTGGAAGGGAGCTGTCAATCAGGGAGATCTCTTGGTATGACCTGGAAGTAGCCAACCCTACTGGGATTCAACGCAGATGGTACGTTTTGAGTCTATACCTGCTCACCTGCACGAATGAGGCAGTGCTGCCTGGAATCTGGAACTCCAAGCCCCTCAGTGGCCCCTCAAACAATTTCTTGATCTTTGAAGTACTTAAGTCTAGTTTTGTAGGGTTACGTTTGTCCCTTGCTTTTGTTTGTGCCACGTGTTTGATACCCCTGCTCTATGGCATTATACCCAGACCAGGTGCTCGGGAGCAACAGCCGCAGATGGCCATTGCTTTCACATCCTGCACGTGAGCACCCAAAGGCCCCTGGTGGGCCACTGAGAGTAGCAGAGAGCTGGACTAGATGGACTCTGGTCTGATCCAGCTGGCTTGTTCTTATGTTCTTATGTTCTTACCCTGCTGTGGTTCCTCCAAATCCCCAAACCCCATCCCCTCTAGCTCAAACCCCAGATCTCAAGGAATTCCCCACCCAGAATTAGCAACCCTAGCTTAGGAGTAAAACCACCCCAAACCGTGAATGAATCAGCCGTGGGAATTGTGGCAAACTGCTGGATATTTGGGAATGAAGATTTGGGGGGACGGGAAGGGGTAAAGGAAAAATTGTACAGGATCCTACTCAAGAATGTGCGTTGTTTGGCATCATAGAATCATAGAGTTGGAAGAGACCCCAAGGGCCATCAAGTCCAACCCCCTGCAATGCAGGAACACACAATCAAAGCACTCCTGACAGATGGCCACCCAGCCTCTCCTGAAAAACCTCCAAAGGAGACTCCTGAAGTACTTCCTGATGTTGAGGTGGAATCTCTTTTCCTTCACCTGGAACCCATGACTCCTGGTCCTAGTCTCTGGAGCCACAGAAAGCAAGCTTGCTCCCTAACCAACATGACATCCCTTCGAATATCTAAAGCATAAGCATAAGCATTTTTATTGTCATTGTGCACAGCACAACGAAATTTACAGCAGCCTTCCTCGATGCACACAATTTCAGACTCACACCCCATCCTCACTTTCCCCTTCCTCCACCCATCCCTACACAGCCCCAAACACGTCAACACGAAGCCGCGGAGTTCAGCATCGCCACAGCTCTAGAGTAGAAGCTGTCTCTAAGCCTCTTTGTCCTAGTTTTGATAGACCTGTATCGTCTGCCAGATGGTAACAGTTCAAAAAGAGAGTGTGCTGGATGAGACGGGTCTCTCAGAATATTTTGGGCTTTTTTCTAGGCTTCGGGAATTATAGAGTTCTTCCATGGCTATCATGTCACCCCTTAACCTTCTCTTCTACAGACTAAACATACCCAGTTCCCCAAGTCTCTCCTTGTAGGGCACGGATTCCAGACCTTTAACCATTTTGGTCGCCCTCCTCTGGACCCGTTCCAGCTTGTCAACACCTTTCTTAAATTGCAGTGCCCAGAACTGTACACCACATTCCAGGTGAGGTCTAACCAACACATGTATTCCCTGACTCTGGGCAAAACTTCACACCCCCGCAGTCCATGCATTTTTAACAGATCTGTGAGTGCATTCATTTCAGCATACCCCATGCAAGGGGGCGGGGGCTGAGCTGTTCTGCCTTCAGGAAACCTCCCCAGTTTACGGAAGTTCGAGCCCTGCTTTGCCCATCTCCACCTGGCCTCTCCCGCCCCTCCGGCCTTCTCTGAGCATCCCTCCTGGCCTTTTAAAATCCAATCGATCAGCTCTCCATGGTCCATGAAGATCCAGAGCAGTGAAGGGAGAAGCTGCCAACCTGTGCCAAGAGCTTCTGAGAACAGGCTGGGCTCTGCCTGTGGGAAGGTGTTCTTGGATCTGCTGAACCAGGAGGGGGCGGGCAGGCCGTTCTGCCTGTGCAACCAACAGCTCCGCTGCCAGCCTACCTGGGCCACTAGCCAGGTAGTCCCATCCCCCAACCCCCCAAAGCACCTAACTGTGAGAAACAAACACTTGGGGGGGGGAGGGGCGGACAACAACATTCATGCACATTACTGTGGCTTGGTGGTGCCACCAATTTATGGCAACCCTGTAGAGCAGGGGTCTTCAAACTATGGCCCTCCAGATGTTCATAGACTACAATTCCCATGAGCGCTATCACTTGGCCATGCTGGCAGGGGCTTATGGGAATTGTGGTCCATGAACATCTGGAGGGCCATAGTTTGAAGACCCCTGCTGTAGAGTTTTCAAGGCAAGAGATGTTCAGATGTGCTTTGCTACTGCCAGCGTGGTGTAGTGGTTAAGAGCAGGTGGATTTTAATCTGGAGAACTGGGTTTGATTCCCCACTCCTCCACCTGAGTGGCAGAGGCTTATCTGCTGAACCAGAGGTGTTTCCGCACTCCTACATTCCTGCTGAGTGACCATGGGCTAGTCACAGTTCTCTCTGGACTCTCTCAGCCCCACCTGCCTCACAGGGTGTCTGTTGTGGGGAGAGGAAGGGAAAGGAGCTTTTAAGCCACCTTGAGTCTCCTTCCAGGAGAGAAAGGTGGGGTAAAAATCCGAACTCCTCCTCTTCTCCTCCTCCTCTGCTTAGCGACCCTGGACTTCCTCCCACCCAAGAACTAACCAGGGCCAACCCTGCCGAGCTCCCGAGCTCTGACACACCTTCACGCTAACCCTTGACCATCCATGCCGGGCTTGCTGTGATTCAAACAAGGAATCTCCGACTGAGCCCCTGAAGATGTGCAGCCCCCCAGGATGGACTTGCCTGGTTCACTCAGGTTGTCATGCTGTAACAGCAGCATCCAACAGCATGAGGTGGAAGAATGGACAATACCAGCCAGTGGAGGGATAACATTTTTCAGTGCTCTCCTATGCTTAAAAAAAATATATCCCCACAAGTAAAGAACTAGTCCAGCTTACTCCCTGCTGGGCTAGGTTTCTCCTTGCAGGGAGGGGTAGTCTCTCTCTCTCTCTCTCCCTCTCTCTCTCTTTTTACATACAGAATATTCCAAAATATTCTTTCCCCTCTGCATTCTGAAATGGTGCAGCCCTCTGGATTCCACCACCTAATTCTCATCTCATTTTGCTGCTCCTACAGACCAGGTTTGTGAAGACTGGATGAGAGGGACGCACAAGCGATGTGACAAGCGCATTCTGTGATTGGACCAGGGAAATGCACAGCGGGCATGCTCAGAAGGAGATCTTGCAAGGTCCCAGCCCTGTGATTTGGAGCCCTCTTCTGGCCTGAATGGTAACTGCACCACTAGGTATCCTACCATCGCTCTACTAGCAGGCGTACTACCTAAGAATGGTCCACACAAGTGGACCAAGCTACACACTGTAGCAACCTAAGACAAAAAAAATCTTCTGCATCCACCAGACTTTCAAACAGAGTGGTCAGCCTGCGTGGTACAATGGTCAAGAGCAGGTGGATTCTAATCTGGAGAACCGGGTTTGATTCCCCACTTCTCCACCTGAGTGGCGGAGCCTTATCTGGTGCACCAGATGTGTTTCTGCACTCCTACATTCCTGCTGGGTGACCCTGGGTTAGTCACAGTCCTCTCTGAACTCTCTCAGCCCCACCTACCTCACAAGGTTGTTGTGGGGAGAGTAAGGGAAAGGAGTTTGTAAAGCACCTTGAGTCTCCTTACAGGAGAGAAAGGTGGGGTATAAATCCAAACTCTCCTTCTTCATCCTCATGCACAAAGCTATTCTGCAAGGAATCGCAAAGAGCTGAAGTCTCTCCCAAGGAAGGTGAACAAACCCAAATTCTACCGAATGACAAACAACACAACCAGAGTGCAAAAACCAGTCACCATAACAAACTCATGTCCTATGAGCAGCAACTGGATTTTATGGTGATCTGACTCCAGGGCCAGCAAGCTTGCAAGTGAACGGAATTTGAGGTCAAATTCACAATTCCAACTTGTAGTTCTTCCAACACACTCTAAACCCCGGTCATCTTCACCTTGTCATCTCTCCCCCCAGCCCACCCCGATCCAATTGGTTTGCAAACATATCCAGGTAGACAGAACGCATAAGCAAATACACGAAGTTTGCATAATGCATTTGGCTTCAAATTTGCATTCCTTTGATGGTGCACAGACAGTAAACTGGGCCTTATGGTTTGCTGCCTCTTGTGTGTTGGGAGGGGGAACTACCATGGGTTATCTGCATATGCAAATACATGCAAATGTAAGACCTGCTCTCTAAAGCAAAGCCAGAAAGGAGCGGGATGGGGGGGGGGGGCGCAAAGGGAGGGGGGGAGAGAGAGGACATCTGGACAAGAGGAAAAAAATAACCTTTGCCAGGTGTCTTTTCAAAACACAGGCCAGCCGCTAACTGCAGGCCCCGGTAGCCTGGACACCAGATCGTCTGCAGGAGACCTTTCCTCATTGCTGCAGCCTGCCGGCATTTGGCACAGTCCCTTCTCTGGTGATGAAGAGGCAGCTCCTCCCCAGACCTCACGTCATTTGTTGGCGAAGCAGCCAAGCCCTCCAACTCACCCGCTGGGGCTTTATCAGCATGCTTGCTGTCCTCTCCACTGCAATTATGGGAGGCGGAGACACACACACACACACACACACACACACGCACACAGAGAGAGAGAGAGATCAGTTCCCACTTGTTAGGCCAGATGCTCTGTGTGGCTCCGAGCTCCAGGGAGCGCTGCCTCCCCATTTACGGCAAAGACCCCGACCACTAAATCAGCTACTTCCAAGCATAACGGGGGATCAGTCGGATGCTTCTCCCTGACACGCGGTTTCCTGCGGCTTCCCCATCTTGTGCTCCCTGAACCTGTTTAGCGGGAGGGGGGGTCCCCCCACGAACACAGCAATTACCTCCCCGAGAGACAAATTTCAATGGTTCCAAAGTATTCAGGTTCTGGAAGGTGCATCGCTCAACCCTGGAAGCCCCTTTCTCCATGTTCAGGTGGCCACCCCACCCCGCCAGCATGGTGTAGTAGTTAAGAGTAGGTGGACTCTAATCTGGAGAACCGGGTTTGATTCCCCACTCCTCCACCTGAGTGGCAGAGAGGCTTATTTGGTGAACCAGATGTGTTTCCGCACTCCTGCATTCCTGCTGGGTGACCCTGGGCCAGTCACAGTTCTTCGGAACTCTGTCAGCCCCACCTGTCTCACAAGGTGTCTGTTGGGAAAGGAGATTGTAAGCCACGTTGATTCTCCTTACAGGAAAGGTGGGGTAAATCCAAACTCCTCCTCCTCCTCCTCCTCCTCCTCCTCCTCCTCCTCCTCTTCTTCTTCTTCTTCTTCTTCTTCTTCTTCTTCTTCTTCTTCTTCTTCTTCTTCTTCTTCTTCTTCTTCTTCTACCCTTAAATAGTGGGAGCTTAGTTGCACTTCGTAAACGTTTCTGCTTGAAAGCACTGTCTTTTCTACAATATACTTCGCAATTTTCCTGTGCTTCCTTAAACTCAGCATCCTCAGTTGTTTGTGTTTATTTCTGCTTTTAAAGTTGGTTTCTCTGACTGTTCCATCTAGTCGCTTGCTTGGTTTCAGTGCTGTCAACTAACAAATGCTTGGGGTCACGCCCTGGCCCTGCGGATTCACTTCAATGCATACTGAGCCTCCTGCTTCCACCGCAATGGGATTTTTCGGGACCACACTTTCAGTCAAGGGTTGTCGCTGTCTCCTGCTTCTAAGCCAGAAAGCAGATTCTGTCTCCAATGTTGAAGGGGGGGCAGGGGGAGGGGCACACAGGACTGCTACAGCCAACTGCATTAAAAGTCCTGATTGTGTGGTTGTTGTGGGCTTTCCGGGCTGTGTGGAACCAGTTGAGTCCAGCCGTGAAAGCCTTCAACTACACATATTCTGATTGTGTGTTCCTGCATTGCAGGGGGTTGGACTTGATGGCCCTTGAGGTCTCCTCCAACGTTATGATTCTATTATTCTACTGGACCGGAGCAAATTGCCTTGTATTTAAACTTCGTTGAGCTGAAGGCAGTTTTGAGAGAGTCTTGAGAACAACTTGCCTGGGATGCTCTAGGTCACAGGTGTCAAACTCGCGGCCCTCCAGATGTTATGGACTACAGTTCCCATCTTCCCCTGCTGGTGATGGGAACTGTAGTCCATAACATCTGGAGGGCCGTGAGTTTGACACCTGTGCTCTAGGTTGATCTTGCATTGAGCAGGGGGTGGGACTAAATGGCCTCTATGGTCCCTTCCAACTCTATGATTCCATGATGTCGACCACGAAGTCTTTGTGCAGATCTTTCAAGATAATGGCACGCAGGCCTCCAGGAGGGAGCGGCATGGTGTGGCCCAATCCCAGCAGACCCCAAAGCTAGGCAGGGTTGGAACTGGGAAGGGAGGCCACTCCGCAGGTGCAAACCACCTGTGCCTCTCCCTTGCCTTGAAAGTCCCTTGCTGGGATCACCATAAGTTGATTGCGACTTGGTGGACACACGTATGCAGGCCTCCAGCACTGTTTGGGCACCTCAGGGTACCACAGACCACCCCCCGGGGGGGGGGGCACTGCCCTTCTCCTCTCGCCTGCCTTGGTCTTTCTAAGTCGACCAGTCCTACAATGGCCCAGCCCTGGGATGGAACCAGTTTTCAAGGCCAGGCTGGGTGAAGCTATCATGAAACACAGGGAGGCTATAGGGTTATAGCCTGACCCCACACGTCTGGGGTTTGGAAGGCAGGCTCCAAGTTCAAAGGCAGGCCTTCCGCTGGTAGCTACCGACCTTGCCTTTTGCCTGGTCTGAAAAAGAGCTCCAAAGCCCAAAAACCAGATAATGTGGCACCGTGGCTACAATGTCAGACTAGGAACTGGGGGAGACATAAGAACTTAAGAACATAAGAACAAGCCAGCTGGATCAGACCAGAGTCTATCTAGTCCAGCTCTCTGCTACTCGCAGCGGCCCACCAGGTGCTTTTGGGAGCTCACGTGCAGGAGGTGAAAGCAATGGCCTTAAGAACATAAGAACTAGCCTGCTGGATCAGACCAGAGTCCATCTAGTCCAGCTCTCTGCTACTCGCAGTGGCCCACCAGGTGCCTTTGGGAGCTCACATGCAAGATGTGAAAGCAATGGCCTTCTGCGGTTGTTGCTCCCGAGAACCTGGTCTGTTAAGGCATTTGCAATCTCAGCTCAAAGAGGATCAAGATTGGTAGCCATAGATCGACTTCTCCTCCATAAATCTGTCCAAGCCCCTTTTAAAGCTATCCAGGTTAGTGGCCATCACCACCTCCTGTGGCAGCATATTCCAAACACCAATCACACGTTGCGTGAAGAAATGTTTCCTTTTATTAGTCCTAATTCTTCCCCCCAGCATTTTCAATGAATGCCCCCTGGTTCTAGTATTGTGAGAAAGAGAGAAACTGGCCAGATTCAAGTGCTCACACCGCTGGGTGACCCTGGGCCAATCACACACTCTCAGCGTAGCCAACCTCCTGGGGTTGTTGTGAGGATAAAACAGAGGGGAGGAACGTACACCACTTTGGGTCCACGTTGGAGAAGAAGGCAGGGTCCACATGAAGTCAGCAAATAAATGAGTGTGAGTTCGCTGGTCCAAAGTTTTGTGGTATTATGTGGATTGTGTTCTAGGGTTTTGTTTCTCCCATGTTTTGAAAAATCTCAGCCTGGTTTCTGAAAGACTTCTTACACTTCTGCTTGCCTGCAAGGAGCCAGCTGAGAGAGCCCAGACGGGGGCACAGAGATCTTTCGGTGCTGCCCCAGAGATGTTCCCCACCTTCCTGTAGTCGCACACTCCTCCTCTGCCCCACACACCCCACCCCACACATACACCCACCCCTCTGCTGAGTCCACCAGCCTTTGGGCCCCAAGATCTACGCAGATTTCGCCCTCCTTCCATTTAACAGCAGGGAAGCCGGGCCAACGCCTGCCTTGAGTCTCACACAAACACAGGCACACAAACAGGAGGCAGAGAGCAAGAGCCGGATTTGGGGGGCGGGGGCAGGGGGGAGAGGGCACGGGAATTGTTTGCCCGCTTTCCACAATGGGGACCGTGCAGACAGATCTGGGGTCAGGGGTGAGAACAGCTCTAAGTGGCTTATGCCTTTTGTGGAGGGGCCCGAAGTGACAGCCGGGCAGATCAACAAAGACGTCCTCTGTTCCCGGGCAGGTCATGTGGAAAGCCCGGAGCCGACCCCTGTCACTTTGCCAGCGGAGCAGACGTTGGTTGGAGAGCGAACTTGGGAGGTGGCAGAGGGCGAGGGGGCGGGGCGTGGAGGGCAGGGCACAGCGGGCATGCAAAGGGGGGGGCAGAGAGGGACAAGGAAAAAGATGCAGTTCTGTTGCCTGGCTAAGCAAAACTGCTCTGCAAAGGAAGGAATTCAAGTGCAAAAAAGTATTCGCCGGGCAGCTGCGGACTGAGCAAAAGGGAACCAGGCAGAGAAGGAGGAGCAGAAGTTTGGATTTACATCCCCCCTTTCTCTCCTGTAAGGACACTCAAAGGGACTTCCAATCTCCATTCCCTTCCTCCTTCCCCCTCACAACAAACACCCTGTGAAGTGGGTGGGGCTGAGAGAGCTCCGAGGAACTGTGACTAGCCCAAGGTCACCCAGCTGGCATGTGGAGTGCATAAGCTAATCTGGTTCACCAGATAAGCCTCCACTGCTCAAGTGGCAGAGCAGGGAATCAAACCCGGTTCCCCAGATTAGAGTGCACCATCCCTCCTCTTAACCACTACACTCCGCCACTTACTGTCCATTACCCAGAGAAAGTGGCAAAGAAGTCCGTGGGGTAAACGTTTTGGTCCCTGGGTACGAAGTGGGGGGAGTGTGTGCATTTTTTTGCCCCACAGCTCAAGCCACCACCCCAATTTTTAAAAAAAATCCACGGTGCTTTTAATTTACTACAAGGGAGGAAGGAGGAAACCAGGCTTAGTAGCTCCAGCACCTCTTTTGAGTCTACTCTCAGGGGAAAGTGGGTTAACTTTTCGACAGCCAGCCCTGTGTAGTGGTTAGAGTGTATTCTTGAATTGATGTTTTAATTATATATGCACAAACCCAGAGATAACGTTTAATCAAAGATGAGACAGCTGGAAGTCAACATATGATGTGTGGTGGGTTGTGGGTTTTTTGATGTTTGTACATTTTGCCTGTCTGTTTTATGTGTGACAAAATAAAAATTGTATGTAATTTTTTATCTGGAAGACTCCATGTTCGAATCCTGACTCTGCCACGGAAGCTTGCTGTGTGATCTCAGGCAGCCACAGACTCTCACCCAGACCTCCTTCACAGGGTTGTTGTTCCAGGGGCAAAATGGAGGGGTGGGAAACAAACAACGTAAGGTGTTTTGGGCCGTCTGGAGGAGAAAAGCAGGCTATAAATGGAGCCAATCTCTTAATTAATTGAAATGCATCACCTTGAAATGCATTCCCAAATCTGCCTTCTCCACATTAAGGTGTAAATAAAACAAAATGAAGGCCTCTTAGATTCAGGGGGGAAGGATTCTCGGGACAGGATAGGTAGATTTCCTCAGCACGGCCGAGCCCTCAACACACACAGCGTTGTGCGTTCAGCATCTCAGTGGCTCAACTGAATCCGTTCGCTCCATCCCTTCCTTCGGCAGACACAGATGTCGTTTCAGGACTTATTAAGTAGAGCAACTCCTGACCCCCAAGGAGCCACAGCTAAAGCAAGTCGGGCCGCAGGAATGCAGGGGTCACTGCTTCCCCAGAAAGACAACACGGGGTCCCTACCACTGGAAAATGGATGACGCTCAAATGCCCTCTCTGCCCCCGGCTATTCTCCATTGGCCGAGCATGATTCTAAACCAGGGGTCTGCGACCTGCAGCTCGGGAGACGCATGCGGCTCTTTCAGCCTTTTACTGCGGCTCCACATAGCCTGCAGGTCGGAGGGTAGCGTGGGCGTGTCCCTCCAGCCCTCCAGAGCAGCGCTGGAAGGAAAGGTGAGTCGAGGGGCCAAACCAGAGGCGGCTCCGTGCATGAGGGCGCCGCTTTTCATGTCCCCTCCACTCACCTCTCATTCCAGCACTGCTCTGGAGGGACACGCCCACGCTACCCACCATCCTTCCTCTACTATCCCTGCAGCCACTGTCCCCCCTCTGTCCTATGGAGCCTGCTCCATCAGGCAGAGGGGGTTTCCCTGCCTGGTGCCACTGCCTCCTTCAGTGCGAGAGGCGGCGGCACCAGGCAAGCCGTGGCCGCCATCCCCCCTCTGCCCCACAGCGCAGGTGACTGCCTGCCCCGTCGGGCAGAGGGGGTTTCCTTGCCCGGCGCCTCTGCCTCCCAGCGCTGGAAGGAAAGGGGAGTGGAGGGGCCAAACTGGAGGCAGGTCTGTAGATCTTTGGGGCTGTGGAAAACGGGTCCAAATGGCTCTTTGGGTGTTAAAGGTTGCTGACCCCTCTTCTAAACTATCTGGGTAGCTGATTTCTTTCCACTTGACATCAGCAGCTAACAGTTCAGTAGACCAGGTTGCCAACAGACCTGGAGAGCATTCCCCTGTCCCTTGAATAGCAGCTCAAGGTGTGTGGGATGGGCAGTTGTGAAAAGAACACCACCGAGTCACTGGCTGTTGTGGATTTTCTGGGCTGTGTGGCCGCGGTCTGGTCGTTTTTGCTCCCGACGTTTCACCTGCATTTACGGGCTGGCATCTACAGAAGTGTGTCATGGCAAGAAGGGACATATCTCTGATGATGCCAACCACAGATGCGGGCGAAACATTAGGAGCACAAACAACCAGACGGCGGCCATGCAACCTGGAAAACTCACAACAGCCAGTTGCTTTTGGCCATGAAAGCCTCCTACAATACACCAGAAGAAGAGAAGAGTTTGGATTTATACCCCACCTTTCTCTCCTGTAAGGAGACTGTAGGTGGCTTACAAACTCCTTTCCCTTCCTCTCCCCACCTTGTGAGAGAAGTGGGGCTGAGAGAGTTCTGAGAGAGCTGTGATTATCCCAAGGTCACCCAGTAGGCTTCATGTAAAGGAGTGGGGAAACACATCTGGTTCACCAGATAAGCCCCTGACACTCAGGTGGAGGAGTCAAACCCGGTTCTCCAGATTAGAATCCACCTGTTCTTAACCACTGTACCACGCTGGCTCTTTTATCTTACACCAGCCTTTCTGAACTATTAACTAGAGTCCTCACATCTTGAGTTGGGAACTTGATGGAGATTTTGGGCAGAGCAGGGGGATATATTATCTTGAAGTCCAGTGTCCAAAACCTCTGGTGGAACTGACCTCTGTCGTCCGGAGATCAGCTGTAATTCCAGGGGATCCCCAGGCTCCACCAGGAGGTTGGCATCCCCTACAGCTTTGAAACCCAGCATATGTAGGAAGTGTGCAAAGGACAGCTGGGTCTCTCCTTCCTCGCTGAAGTGCCAGCCTGCAGTTCCTCTCTTTGCCCTGTTCCCATATGAGATGGTATATAAACAAGTTGCTTTTCTTCCCCTCTCATTTGGCTCCTGAGTTCTGAAAGCCCTGCACCGCCCCCTGCAGGCTGTACTCAGAGCTTGCAGGGTCTGAACATCATGCAAAGAACCATTTTAAGAACATAAGAACAAGCCAGCTGGATCAGACCAGAGTCCATCTAGTCCAGCACTCTGCTACTCGCAGTGGCTTACCAGGTGCCTTTGGGAGCTCACATGCAGGATGTGAGAGCAATGGCCTTCTGCTGCTGCTGTTCCCGAGCACCTGGTCTGCTAAGGCATTTGCAATCTGAGATCAAGGAGGATCGGTAGCCATAGATCGACTTCTCCTCTATAAATCTGTCCAAGCCCTTTTTAAAGCTATCCAGGTGAGTGGCCATCACCACCTCCTGTGGCAGCATATTCCAAACACCAATCACACGTTGCGTGAAGAAGTGTTTCCTTTTATTAGTCCTAATTCTTCCCCCCAGCATTTTCAATGAATGCCCCCTGGTTCTTGTCAGTATTTGGAAGAGAGACCACCAAGGAAGACGCTGCAGAGGAAGGCAATGGCAAACCACCTCTGCTTCTGCTGTGCCTTGAAAGCCCTTTGCAGCACTTTACACATACACACACTGAGAGATCTCGTTCAGATGATTGTTGTTCTCTGCAGCACAATGGCACTGAGAAACACCTTCGGCTGAACAACTGCAGGGAGGTGTTACAGACCTCTGGCTGTGACCCTAGAGAGTGGCTGCCTGCCTGAGTTGACAATAGAGACTTGATTGGCAGATGGTCTGAGTCAATATAAGGCTGCTTCCTGGGGGTATATGTGTTTGTGAGCTGTTAGTTATCTCTAAGGCACACCGGCCGTTCATAGGTGGGGCTAAAATAAGCAAATAAAACACAGGCTTTGTTTAAGATTGGACTCAGCCAACGATGCCGTCCACGTGAAAACTGCAGCTATCCCCAGAGCGCCTGACTCTCGGCAGCTTTTACCACAAGATGTCCCAACGTGAGACAGTAGCAGGGGGAAAAGAGATTCCACGGGATCCACACACCAATGTTAAATCTATCCTAATGTGCCCAGGGATGACGGGATACTGAATGGCACCAACACTCTACACAGCCAACATATCTCTAGAGGCTCAGCCCTTCTCCCGACTTGGCATTTCTGCCGCACAATCTCAAGGATTCACAGCACATCGCAATAATCTTCAAAACAGTCCTGAAAGGTAGGCTAGTATCACTCTCTCCCTGTTGGGAGGCAGAAAGCCACGGATGAGAAGCTACTGGTTTGCCAAAACAGGGATGAAAATCAAGAGGCACACTCTTGCAGACTCCTGCCTCCTCTGCCACCCTTCCAGCTTTGAACAGGAGTGGCAAAATGCCATTCAAGCTCAGAGGTGAGAAATGCCACACCCAGCCCTTCCGCCAAGGGGGATTTTAATCTTGGAAAATCCCTTCCAGTCTCCGGGGCTCACTGACTGGCCCCGCCACTCAAGCATCGCCCTCTCTCCTCCCCCAGCGCTGAAATATAATCCCCTGCAAAACTGGCATAGCGAGCCAAGAGATGCCACCGCGCTATGGCACAAGTTGGGCGCGGGCTCTTTGCAACTTCAAGCCTGCCTGGTTTCATTCCAAGGTTTCATTCCAGCCACGGAGCAAAATGAAGAACCTGGATGAGCCTCCGAAGGACCCACACAAAAACCATGAGCTGCCCCCCCACCCAGGGCTACCAAATTCCAGGTGCGGCCTAAAGATCTCCTGGAAATACAGAGGAACCTTTAGACTACAAAGATCAGTTTACTGGAGGAAATGGCTGCCATAGAATTTGAAGGGTGGCTGCCATAGAATTAACTCTCTGCTAAGCTCCCTTTCTTCCCAAACTCCACCCTCGACCCTCCCCAAACCTTCAGGAACTTCTCAAGCCAGAGTTGGCCACCCTAACTTCAGCATCCCCTGTGACACTGTAAGGCAAGGGGGTGTGTCCAACTCTGGCACCCCAAAAGTTCATGGATTATGATTCCTATCAGCCAACTTGGCCATGCTGGCAGGGGCTGATGGGAATCGTAGTCCATGAACATCTGGGGCGCCAGAGTTGGACACCCCCTGCTGCAAAGCATGCGTGCGTGTGCCCTTTATCTATGCGCAATTTCGCCGGCGCCCCCCCCCCCCTTCAAGTAATCCTGCCTCTCCGTGCAAGAGCCGGCAGCGGAGAGGAGAAAGGCGAGGGATTTGCAGCTCTCTGAGAAGAGAAGACATCCACTCAGCAAATTGGACCGACAGGAAATTCATTAGCGCTCGGGTATGCGTAACAACGGACTCATCAGCTCCTGATAATGTGGGCCCCCCCAAGTAGGTGGGAGAGCTACCCTGCCAAGTCACACTGGATTAAATTAATACTGATTAATTGGGACTCCTGAAAGGCGGAACGGCAAAGCACCACGCAGGGATTTAGAACTGCGGGGGATTCTTGCTGCCAAGGCTTCAGATACCCCAGGCGTTGCCAGGGGGCGGGGGGGGGGGGAACGCTGGCACGCTACCAAGAGAGATGGCGGGCTCTTTTCAGCCCTCTTGCAGGAAGGGCAGTGGTTAAACGACCCATCGCCACCCCATGCAGCGTCCAGCCAACGCAACAGGGTTGTTATTGTGGGGGAATTTTCACCTCCCCAGAAATTCATCTTTTTTCTCACAAGACAGTAAGGGCTCGGCAGGAGAGCCGCAGCTCAGCAGGCTCAAGATCCAGGGCTCGAGCCTCAGCATCTCCGGCTGAAAGGGTTTGAGAAAGCTGGCCTGGGAAAAGACGCTGCCCAGAGATGCTGGAAGGCTGCCTGTCGCCAATCTGTCGGGGGGGCTGCATCTAGTGATTGAGATGCATTCATAACCCAACATAACTGCTGCAAGATATATGTAACTACCTCGCTACAAGATAGATGTAACCAGCCTGTAAATATGTTATCGCTGCTATTCTGGGACATTCTTTCCTTGATCTTTGATTTATGGCTTCACATGCCGTGTAGATAACTAGGCTTTCCCCTGACACTTTAGTCTCATGGGAAACAGGGTTGTTTCCGTTGTCCTGTGAGGGTGGGATGCCAGGTGGCTTTATCTCTGTCTATCGCCAACCTTGGGGTGCTTCTGCTCCAAACTAACTCTTTCTCACATTCCTTGGGGAAAAGGGAGTGGGGGGGTTAACATTGGAATAAAACAGGTAGCAAAAGCCAGGTTTCCCAGAACTGGATTTGCCAAGCTGGGTGCTTCAACGCCGATCAGTAAACGCTGCGGATCAACAATACAGAGTCCGTTTATTGCTTCAAGGTCCGAAACCTAACATAATCAGAGCAGGCTATACTGAGCACGAGGGTGCAAAGTCCTGACCCAGTAGAAGGCACGTTTATCCAAGCCCCTACAAGCCATTGGCCACTCATGCCAATTGCTGTGGCTAATCCTGGCTACCGAGATTCCTTGAAATGAAACTCAAATGGGCAGCCAGGCACCTAAACGTAGCATCACCAAGAACGGAGCCAGTGCCCTGGAGAGGGGCCGGGACTCAGCGGGGGAGCATCTGGTTGGCAGGTTAGTGGTCTCAGGTTCAATCCCTGACATCTCCTGTTAAAATGGCCCAGGCCGGGGGTGACGGGACAGACCTCCACCTGAGGCCCTGGAGAGCCGCTGCCAGTCTGATTGCAGGCAGCGTGGTGTAGTGGTTAAGACCAGGTGCACTCTAATCTGGAGAACCGGGTTTGATTCCCCACTCTGCCACTTGAGCTGTGGAGGCTTATCTGGTGAACCAGATTAGCTTGTGCACTCCAACACGTGCCAGCTAGGTGACTAGGGCTAGTCACAGTTCTTTGGAGCTCTCTCAGCCCCACCCACCTCACAGGGTGTTTGTTGGGGGGGGGGGAGGGAAAAGAGCTTGTAAGCCACCGTGAGTCTCCTAACAGGAGAGAAAAGGGGGATATAAATCCAAACTCTTCTTCTTCAAAACCAACTTTGATAGACCAGCAGTCCAACTCAGCCTCTTTAAGGCAAGCCCGTCTCTTCTCACCGACGCCTTTCCCTTCCTTCATGGTGCAAGCCATTCATCCACAAAGGCACAAGCAGGATTTTCACAAAGCGCATCTTCTCCATTCAAAAAAACCAAAACAAACACAACACGGGCCAAAAACGCTGCGGCAAACAGCAGCCTCCGCGGACCGGCCTTTTCAGGACACTTATCTGCTACGACCGAGAGCCGAAAAACACAGATAAGGAGGAAGCTCGGCGGAGAGCTGGCAGAAGTTCTTACAAGCCACAGGCCAACGAGAAGAGCCGAGTGGCGGAGCGCCAGGCTGGCTGGAGAGAATCAGCGGGCCCACAGTGGCCACCCGAGGCAGATGTTACCACAGGGGTCACACCCAACCCAACAGTCGGGCACCAGTGGTTTGTGAAGCTCCGCCAAGAGCAGTGGACTGCCACCCCACATGCCAGCGCAGGTAATAAGGGACTTTCGGCTAAAGCCCGGCTTCATCCCTGGCACACAGTGGCGGCGGATTAAAGCATTTGTTCTCGGCTGCCGCATGCCTTCCAAAGCCAGACTTAAGACGAGGGACTCCACTAATCCACAGATTAAACACACACCATCTGCGTGGTGAGGAGTCTAATGCAAGATTGCACCTGGGGCCAGGGTGGGGAACACATGCTCATGCATTATTGAGCGCATCAGATGCGACGGGGGGGGGGAAGCTGCATCCTCCCCCCTCAGACTGAAGCAAAGGTCTTTGCCTGAGATGAACAAAAGCAGAGAGAGGAGATACTCTTTTCCTTCAAGGGCAGCTGCTCGGATCGTGAAAGGTGGCAACGCGGCGGGCAGTTTAAACGAATGAGCTGCTGGAAAGTTCCCGACTCGAATCTCGACTCAGCCCAGAACTCATCAGATCGACATAGGCAAGCAAACAGTCCCTCAGCACAGTGAAGATCACCATACTGGCCTACTCTGCAAGACTGTTGTGAGATTACAGCTCAGAGCAGGGATTCAAATGTGTACGGTTCTAGTTGCTGTGTCTGCAAAAGGGGCCATGTAACTGTGGGGAAGTGCAGACAAGGATAGTCAAAATTGTATTGTTGAAGGCTCTCACGGCTGGAATCACTAGGGTGTTGTGAGTCTTCTGGGTTGTATGGCCGTGTTCTAGTAGCATTCTCTCCTGAAGTTTCACCCGCATCTGTGGTCAGGCGAAACTTCAGGAGAAAACGCTACTGGAACACGGCCATACAACCCAGATAACCCTACAACACCATAGTCAAAATTACTTATTTCATTTATTCCCTGACTTTCTCCCAAACAGGGACTCCAAGTAGCTTTCATGATTCTCTCCTCTTCTTCAACCCAGCTTCAAATCCTGACCCTGCCTAGAATGCTTCCTAGGTGTCCTTGTGTCAGCCACACATTTGCAGCCAAACCTACCTTGCAGGGGTGTTATGAAGATACAGTGGAGGCAAGGGCAAAGATGTAAACAGCTCTGGGTCCCCGTTGGGGTGAAAGGAAGGGAACATATGAAGCAAACAAAGAAACGCCTCGGCTCTGGGTACGTCCAGCATAGCCAATCAGGAAGCAAATCACCTTGGGTTGCTCGTGAATTCAGCTTTTCCTCTCCCACCAACTAGAAGCTGATGAGCGCTCCTCCGCCAGTTCCATCCCTTGATTTCTTCTCAACACCCGGAGACCATGTATTTGGCTTTAATTCTTCATGGCAGTAGGAAAATAGGGAGGGGGTCCCGGGTGCCAGCATCATCTCCCTCTAATCTAATCTCCTGCCCTGACAAAAAGGCCTGTAATCTCCCAAAGTAATTAAGCAGGTGCAGCCTTGTTTATGAAAAAGGGGAGGGACGGGAGAGTCGGCTCCCTCTTTCTCTTAGCAGAGCAAACAGAGCCTCAGGCCCCTTCCGCGCATGCAGAATAATGCACTTTCAATTTCTTTTTCACAATTGTTTGGAAGTGGATTTTGCTGCTACAGTAAAATCCAGCTGCAAAGTGCATTGAAAGTGGATTGAAAGTGTGTTACTCTGCATGTGCGGAAGGGGCCTCAGATCAGTGCCCATACTACCTCCAGGGGGCGCTATCTTCCTTCCTGCAAAGACCTTTCTCCCCCTCCTCCAAGGGAGCACCCCCCCCCATATATATTTGCCCTGCATAGACTGCTGTGTGGCTTTACTCTGTAAGGAAGGTGGTTTCTGCTACCTCCCCCATCACCTTGAGCCTAGCTGTATCCCCTCAATGTGTTTGTTCAGAGCTGTTCCCACTCCCACACCAAGATAACCTGTCATAGAGTCCCAAATCCCATAATTTCATGGTTTAAGACTCTTGCATTATGCAGGGCGGGAGGCGAGATTTTTAAGGGACAGGTAACTTGCCCTGGGACAGGTAACTTGCCCAGGTTGAAAGGCATCTGGACGCCCTTCCTGAAGCACCAGCTCTTGAAGTTGCAAAGAGGCCGAAGTGGACTTGCACCCTGAGCTTAGATTTATTTATTTATTTATTATTAGATTTTTATACTGCCCTCCTCTGGAGGGCTCAGGGCAGTGTACAAATAAATATATGCAGACAGGGAAAAGTTAAAAACCAGTACAAATATAATACTAGCCCTGTCTCCCTATTAAAACCAATAACAATGATACAGTCAGCATCCGAGAACTGTTCCACCCCCCCCCTGGGAACCTTAAAAGGTCCTCCCCCCTAAACACAAACAAGAAAACAGAGAACAAGGGGAGGAGAGGAGGTAATCAGGGGCACTCTCAGTAGCTTAATCTCTCTAAAAAAGTTCGGCAGATTAGCTCAGTTCTTACAGGTTCTGCGTGAACTGCCCAAGGTCCCACAGAACATTCTAGACAGATGGAGGGAGGCCCCATTTAGGCAGAGGCCAGGGCCATAAAGTGTCTCCCACCTAGTGGAGGCCACATCATAGAGGGGCCTAGGACACCCAGCAAATTGGCCTCTGCTTAACGCAGAGACCGAGCTTGGGACATGTAGGGTAAGACGGTCCTGAGAGAACAAATGTTAAGGTCCTAAGCTTTTACTGTGAAGCCTTTTGTGTTGCTAGGCAATTCACTTCACCTTGAAGATGACTCTGAACTCAACTGGGAGCCAAATGCAGGCTACGCAACATACAGGCAAAAAATATGGTCTCAAAAGGCATCCTCCTAGAGCAGACTAGGCTGCTGTACTTTGGACCAGTTTCAATTTCTCTCAACCAGGGCGCAAGTGTAGTTGCCCTGCAGCAGAGCTGAAGTTGTTAGTCTAACCTGGAGGTAGATAAGCTGTGCATGAGATCAGCTGCGGACGTACAATTGTCAAGCGCAAACAAAATATCCACCTGGCATCTACTCCTCAAACTATTACCATAATCATTTGGAGAACAAAACACACACAAAACAGCATAGGTTGGATGAATTCAGAAATGAAAGTGTTGGATTTAGCTTGACTGGTTTGCCAAGCCACAATCTCTCTTTTGGTTTTCCTTCTGTGAGAAATGAACAATGGCTGCCCATCAGTGAGTATAAGAAGAAGAGTTGGATTTATATCCCCCACACCTTTCTTTCCTGTAAGGAGACTCAAAGGGGCTTAGACACTCCTTTCCCTTTCCTTCCCCAATAAACACCCTGTGAGGTGGGTGGGGCTGAGAAAGCTCCAAAGAACTGTGACTAGCCCAAGGTCACCCAACTGGCATGTGTTGGAGTGCACAAGCTGATCGGGTTCACCAGATAAGTAAGCCTCCACAGCTCAAGTGGCAGAGCGGGGAATCAAACCCGGTTCTCCAGATTAAAGTGCACCTGCTCTTAACCACTACACCACGCTGGCTCTCTATATAGGTACACATATGAGCATCTGCACATGGGTGCATTCAAAGGAAGGTTTTCTTTCCGGGATTTCTTTAGCTTTGCTGTGGCAGGATGCATAGAGATGACCGTTTGCAGAGCCACTCGTGAGAGTATGAAACTAGATTACAGGTCCAAGATAGGGTGTTATCAAGGGTCAATGGCCTGGCAGGACTTTTGCTCGCCTGAGAAAATGGGCCATCACTGAGCCCAGACCAACAGCTGGATTCAGGGACTTCACCTTAATTTCCTTCACCCCATTTCATCGCCAGGTGAGACAGGGGCACTGAGAAAAGAAAGCCAACTGCTCTATTCACAGGGGCAAGTCTGTTTTCAAGGCACTGACCCAAAGACTGGACGTCCATTCTGTCACAGCCAGGTGGCCAGGAGTGATTACGGACGGGATAATGAGAATTCTGCAGAAACACCTCTAGAGATAATTTGCTGTCTTTCCATGAAAAAGACGGGGTATATTATCTTCCCTGTTTGCAGCATGTACAGGGTTAAATCGATCCAAAGCAAAGGCTTCAACATCAAAGACACAAGAGGAGAGAATCCACCGGCTGTTAAATCTGGCTTGGCAGAGGCCAGGGCAAGAAGGCTTGGAGGAGGAGGAGGAGGAGGAGGAGGAGGAGGAGGAGGAGGAGGAGGAAGAAGAAGAAGAAGAAGAAGAAGAAGAAGAAGAAGAAGAAGAAGAAGAAGAAGAAGAAGAAGAAGAAGAAGAAGAAGAAGAAGAAGAAGAAGAAGAAGAAGAAGAAGAAGAAAAGAAGAAAAGAAGAAGAAAAGAAGAAGAAAAGAAGAAGAAGAAGAAGAAGAAAAAAGAAGAAAAGAAGAAGAAAAGAAGAAGAAGAAAAGAAGAAGAAGAAGAGGAGGAGGAGGAGGAGGGGGAGGAGGAGGAGTTTGGATTTATATCCCCCCTTTCTCTCCTGCAGGAGACTCAAAGGGGCTTACAATCTCCTTGCCCTTCACCCCTCACAACAAACACCCTGTGAGGTGGGTGGGGCTGAGAGAGCTCAGAAGAACTGTGACTAGCCCGAGGTCACCCAGCTGGCATGTGTGGGAGTGCACTAGGCTAATCTGAATTCCCCAGATAAGCCTCCACAGCTCAGGTGGGCAGAGTGGGGAATCAAACCCGGTTCCTCCAGATTAGATACACGAGCTCTTAACCTCCTACCGATCCAGGCCTGGCTACAAAGCTGTGCATCTGCTGAGGTCCACAACCAGCCGAGCAGAACCACACACCCCCAAAAGACAAGTGAGCATGAAAAGAAGTCAGGAGGAGGACCAGACAGAGGAAACACACCTGAGCTCCCTACCTGACGCGTTGCCACCACCAAGGGCCCAGTAGTTCCAGCTCCTCTTCCTCCCTCAGCAGGTTCTAGCATGGATGACACACTGAGTCAAGCAAAATGGATGATGCTGGAGCACTGTGGTGATTTTAGGCTAACAACCGAATTATCACTGGCAAAGCCTCCTGTCAAGTTTTACAGCCGACTTATGGCGACTTCGTGCAGGTCCCAAGCCTCAAGCAAGAGAGGTTCACGGTGGTTTGCCACGGCCTGGCACTGCGCAGGAATCCCAGACTTCCCTGGAGATCCCCCACCCAAGAACGAACCAAAGTCCACCCTGCTTAGCTTCCAAGATCCAGTGACACTGGGCTGCCCTGGGTTTTCCAGGACTGGGAAACCACCCCTGCCTGGGAGGAAACCCCACTAAACACCATGGGACTTTTTTCCCCCGGAAAGACACCTGCCAGATTGTATGGGCTGGAAGCCAAGTCCAACAACATTTCTAGTAACCCACCTGCCTGCCACTCTGGCACCAGAGTGGTTGTTATTTTTGCCCTGGGTGGGGAAAAGGGAGGTGATTCCCCCCTCCTAGTCTGAAACTGCAGGAAGGAGAAAGAGAAGAACAGGGAAACAGTTGGCCCCCAAAAGGGTGGGTTGGTTCCTTCCTTCCTTCCTTCCTCCTTCCTTCCTTCCTTCCCTCCTTCCTTCTTCCCTTCTTCCTTCCTTCCTTCCTTCCTCCTTCCTTCCTTCCTTCCTCATTCCTTCCTCATTCCTTCCTTCCTCCTTCCTTCCTTCTCTCCCTCCTTCCTCCTTCCCTCCTTCCTTCCTCCTTCCTTCCTTCCGCCTTCCTTCCTTCCTCCTTCCCTCCTTCCTTCCTCCTTCCCTCTTTCCTTCCTCCTTCCTCCCTCCCTCCCTCCCTCCCTCCTTCCTTCCTTCTGACATATCTCTCCCTGGTTCACCTTGGCCTCTAACCTTTACAGAATGAGGAGGGGATTAGCAGGAATCCTCTGCAAAAATTTTCTCACGCAATTTCAGCAATACTGAAGAGCAACCAGGGAGGCTGTAATTTTGCCCAAGGAATTGGGAAAGAGAGCTTTGTTGTTGTTTTTTTGCAGCCAACCATTTGTCTCTTCCAAATTCTTCACAAGTGCCTGTCTCCCCCTTTGGAGAACCAACCTTCTGCAGTGGTTAAGAACAGGTGGATTCTAATCTGGAGAACTGTGTTTGGATTCCTCACTCCTCCATCTGAGTGGCAGAGGATTACCTGGTGAACCAGATGTGTTTCCGCACTCCTACATTCCTGGTGGGTGACCTTGGGCTAGTCACAGTTCTCTCTGAACTCTCTCAGCCCCACCTGCCTCACAAGGTGCCTGTTGTGGGGAGAGGAAGGGAAAGGTGCTTGTAAGCCACCTTGAGTCTCCTTACAGGAGAGAAAGGGGGGCTATAAATCCAAACTCCTCCTCCTCCTCCTCTTCTTCTTGGAATTCCAAGACAGGTGTTTACGAAGGTTGGCGGTTTGCTAAGCAAAGTTGCACAGTCCCTCCGTGCAAAATTGCTGCCTCTCCGGCTGCTTTTCATTTTTTTATTCCAATAAAGAATCTGATCTTAATTACACGCCCCTTTAATCTTGTCGCTACTGGAGCTTCAGCCGGAGTGTATCTGCTCATCTGTTATCTTCGGCTCCTCTCTGGCACACGAGGAGTTTTCCAGGGTCGCTTTCTTTGACAAGCTGCCTGCATTGACTGCCCCTTGCCGCATTAACCTCGAGAAACACGCCAGCAGCCGGGGCAAAGGAGAGGCGGGTTAGAACGGGAGCTGCAGGCAACTCCAGTTCAAAGGAAGAAAGATGAAACGGCGCAGTTACTTACGAGGAATGCGCCGCACCATTACCTGCACATGCCATTAAGTGCTTAAAAAGCATGCAGATAAGACACACCACTGAGCATTAACAGATCTGCTGCAAAGGGACACGTTTTCTGAAGGGAAGAAGAATATGAAGAGATTCAAAGTGGGAAGAATTCTCAGCATAGAGTCTGCTTTTCAACTTCCACGGAGCTAAGCATGGCTTAACATGGCAGAACAGACAGCAATGATGAAAAGAGGACATTTGAACATATGCAGAGAGCCAGCATGGTGTTGTAGTTAAGAGCAGGTGTACTCTAATCTGGAGAACTGGGTTTGATTCCCCGCTCTGCCACTTGAGCTGTGGAGGCTTACTTATCTGGTGAACCCAATTAGCTTGTGCACTCCAACACATGCCAGCTGGGCGACCTTGGGCTAGTCACAGTTCTTTGGAGCTCTCTCAACCCCACCCACCTGTTGTGGGGGGGAGGGAAAAGGAGATTGTAAGCCCCTTTGAGTCTCCTTCTTCTTCTCCTCTCTCTTTCCAATGAGGAATCGAAAAACGCCTTCATGTTTAAAGGCCATTACAGGAAGTGAGGGAGCAGCAAACCGTTAGGAATCACCCCGGGATCTTGAGATTGTAAATGTTTTGACAGTTCAGGTGCTCGGGAGCAACAGCTTGCCATTGCTTTCAAGCATCCTGTAAGTGGAGTTCTAAAGGTAATTCCAGGGCTTACCATGTAGTAGTAGAGAGCTTGGACTAGATGGACTTCCTATCTGATCCAGCTGGTTTGTTCTTATGCCTAAACTAGTATATGCTATACAAATACATAATAATGACAAAGCCCTAAACCTGACCTGGGTTTCAGCATCAGACACAACAAAGGCCACTCTCACTGTGATTGGCTTTGCTGCTCTGATGTCACAGACTACCAAGTCCTGGCCTGCCCTGGAATGAGGAGAAGATAACAGGGAGAGGAAAGGAAATACATGGGAGAAACAGTTTCAGGACAGTAGTCTTGCGGTTCTGCAGCCAGAGTCCAGATGTGGGACCAGCCAAATGCTGAGGCCCACAAGGTTTCAAAAATCAAAATACCCTGAGTCAGATACAAGCAGGACTAGAGATCCCTGAGATCTAATATCCCAGTCAGCAGGGATGTTTATATTCCACTACTCTCCCCAGTTGGGACTCCAACTGGGTTTTAGGACACTCCTCCATTCTCTCACAACAACCCTGTGAGATAGGCCAGGCTATTTGTGATGGGTCCAAGATTAACCCGTGAGCTTCCATGACAGAAATAGGGATTCGAATTAGAGTCGCATTGGATCCTAGCCTGCCATTCTACCCACCACGACCCTGTCCGAGCTCCCCCCTCCTTCGTGATAACCTGCTGGTTTTTCCAGCTCACTCTTAAATCACACCCTGCTGGCTGGGCGGCACATCCCTGTGATCTCGGCAGCAAAACTCCTGTCCCCAGGTGCCTGCTTCACACGCCTGCAGTTCTGCGACTCCTCTAGAGGGCTGCCGGCTACTCCTCCTCCCCATTTCAAAGGCTAGTGGAGGCCTGCGCGGAAATACAGCCTCCTCGCACACAGAGCCAGTGAGAAGGGGGCGAAGGCCTGGGAAAAGGCCAAACACCTCCGCAGGCCGATGTCACTGGAGCCAGGACGGCACCGAAGCCACACACTGTGAGAGAAAACCCCGGCTCTCCCGCTTGGCTCGCTCAGGCCTGCCGAACAATCAGCTCCATTCACGGCTCAGGCCCGGCTTCGGAGAGGACCGGCTCCTCCGACTGCACCAGGAAAAGTCACGGGAGCGCCCTCCCCTCCATCTCCAGATCCACAGACATTGTGAAAGCCATGGAGCCAACCAGACGGAGCCAGAAGCCGACGCCACTACCATGGCCCGAAAGAAGGGTGACGACACAGCCTCCACAAGAGCAGAGAGCTAGCATATTCATGGGGTCTGCAACCTGCGGCTCTCCAGATGTTCATGGACTACATGAACCCAGGGGTCTGCAACCTGCGGCTCTCCAGATGTTCATGGACTACAAATTCCATCAGCCCCTGCCAGCATGGCCAATTGGCTGATGGAAATTGTAGTCCATGAACAGCTGGAGAGCCACAGGCTGCAGATCCCTGATCTAGTCCACTGGGAAAGCAAGCTCAAAATTCTCCCTCGCTCTTGGCGATATTGCCCTTTTCTTCCACTCTTACCACTGGTTCAGACATGCATAACATAAGCATAAGCATTTTATTGTCATTGTGCACGCACAACGAACTTTACAGCAGCATTCCTCGATGCACACAATTCCAGACTCATACCCCATCCTCACTTTCCCCTTCCTCCACCCATCCCTACACAGCCCCAAACACATCAACACAAAGCCACCAGGATGACAACGTCACTTGTGAATGAGCCGTCCCAAGTGTACAAGAATGTCACACACACACACACACACACACATTCAGAAGAGACTTGTTCAAGGCTGAGTCCAGAGTATTGTTGAAGGGTTTCGTGGCTGAAACCAACCGGCTGTGTGGGTTTTCTGGGCTGCACGGCCATGCAAAACGCTAGGAGCAAAACTACCAGCCCACGGCCTCATGACCCAGAAAACCCAAAACAGTCAACTTGAGCCTAAATATTTTTGGGAAGTGTTTAAGATGCTGCTGTTAGAGCCGTCTCCTCATAGGCATTAAGCACACTCGCAGGGTATTCGTCAGTTCTCCGAAAACCCTTTAGAATTCAATAGCTACTCGATTTTGGTTGCCCTGGAACCATGTTTTAATCAATCAATCCCACAGTAGCTTACAATGTTCCCCTTGTGATGTAGGCTAGGTTGCATGTGTGTGGCTGGCCCAACCAGCTTCCACAGCAAAGTGGAGATTCGAACCCAGATCTCCCAGGCCCTAGGCTAATGCAGCAACCACCACAACACGGTAGTTCTCCCGAGTATTTTCGTCAACAGCGGTGCCTTGAAATGGGAGCACCAAAAAGAAAGTATTATTATGCATAACAACTATAATTCTTCTGTTTCTTTTCAAAATCCTTTTATTACAACAAACCTCAGTGCCAGGTGCTTCTTATCCCCATTTCAGAGACAGAGAACTGAGGAAAAACCAAGACCACTCAAGAGGTTTAGGAGAGCTGCACTCAGACAGGCCTAAATGCGATAACTCTGGCCCCTTCTGCACATGCAGAATAATGCACTTTCAATCCACCTTGCAACTGGATTTCACCAGAGGTGGGATCCAGCAGGTTCTCACAGGTCTCGGTGAGCAGGTTACTCAGCTATTCTGTGCCCAGAGGGTTTTTCTAATTGGTGACTTTGGCCACGCGGATTTTTGCCTTAGTTACGCCCCTCCCAGCAGCAGTGCAGCACGCAGGTTCCTGGAAGCACCCTAGCAGGAGAATTGGCGTGCGTGGCAGCCCGCGCCATGCATTCAAGGCTTCCCCACCCATGAGACCAGCGCATTTTGGTTGCGCCCCATGCCAGTGCCCCGCTTCAGGAATGCCCCGCCTCCGGACACGACTCGGCCCCGCTTCCCCACCGCACCCCACCCAGCCCCATTGGCGCTACACCACAGTTTGAATCACACCACCATGGGAACCTGTTACTAAAATTTTTGGATCCCACCACTGGATTTCACTGTGCGGAATAGCAAAATCCACTTGCAAACAGTTGTGAAAGTGGATTGAAAGTGCTTTATTCTGCACATGCGGAAGGGGACTCTGCTGCGCTTTGCTCTCCTTCACCCTTTCCCAGTCACGGCTGACATGGCAAGCCCAGTAGGAAACCCAGCAGGGTTATCAAGGCATATACCTTTGGTGTGGAGCCTGGTTTGCCATTGTTCAGTTCTTTGTCGGCATGCCAGTATTCCTTGCAGGTCTCCCTTCTACATATTTACCAGGTTGAACCCTGCTTAGATGTGATGTGATCAGCTAGCCTAGGCCAGGGGTAGGTCTGCGGTTTCTCCAGGATATCCACAATTCCTGTCCGCCGCCAGCATGGCCAATTGGCAGCCAGAAATGATGGAAACGAAGCCCTGGAACATCTGAGAGCCGCAGGTTCCCTGCGTACCCCAGGCCTGTAGCTTACTGGAATTGTGGGTTTCACCATTTCTACAAATCCAACATTTTAACTGCCTCGGGGTACCTGGAACAAACATTCCTCAAGAGTGAGCTGTGAGCCGGTCTTCCACCCAAGTACAAGCAAGTCATTATCTTCCACCAGAGCCACACGGCTATATCTTTCCCCACCCAACTCTTGTTGGACGGCAACCCAGTGCAGATACTCACACTGAGACGCCACTCCTCCCTCATAATTCATTCCTTATGCTGATCCCAAGTCCTAGCCTTTGGGCCATCCCACTCCATCCAAAAACCACCCTGTGAGGTAGGTTAGATCAGAGGGCCCCCACAACTATGGCCCCATTTCCCCAGGGAGGTGTGCGTGGCCCTGCCCCGTTCAATCTTTAGGAGGAAGCCAAAGATAGTTTTATTTAGGAATGTGTTTGGTTAAGTTTGCTAGCCATCCGGAACTGCTCTTTATGCTTTTAACATGTTTTATCTTATGTACCCTTAATTCTTAATGCTGCAAGCCACCTTGAACTCAGTAAGGAAGAAAGATGACTAATATGTCTAACAAATAAATTGCAGGTATTCGTTGGACTCCCTACCACCATGGCCTGCTGGGGAATTTGAACTCCAGGTCTCCCTTTGATCCAAGTCCGCAAGCTTCAAGTCACCCACGCCACCATTTTCATTATAGTCAGAAATACAGCCATGCAGAAAAGAGTTCAGAAAGGGAACGCCTGACTTCAAATGCATATCCAGAACGGGAAGACTGATTCCCCCGCCTGGCCAGGCTTGCGGGAAAGGCCTGGCGGGCGCCTTCGAAATGCAGTGACCTTCTGCATCTCCAATTGAGGTGCAGCCTCCCTCTGAGCGTGGGCCAGTCTGCACCCTGGTTTCGGGCAGACCTCTGTGATGCAGCAGCCAAGACAGATTCCAGCCCCTGCCCTGGTTTGCAAAAGCTTTGACGACTCATGGAAAGCTGAGGGGGAAAACCCAGAACCAATTAAACGGCTATTTGCCAGCTCCAAGTTCCTAAAGTGTTGGGGACAGCCATCAAAACCCAGTGGAGACTGTTAAGGCGAGCAACCCTCAATTCCTAGGGGAAGTCGAGAGTAAGGCAGCGTGCCCTAGCGCCCAGTAACTCTCCCACACACACGGAAAGCAGTACGCAGGTACAGTGGTCATGGGGTTTCATAACAGGGCCAGCCTGTTACATGTTATTACTCAGAAAACAACCCAAAGTAAACAGGGTGCAGCGCCGTTGCATAAAGCAGCCAGAACTCCAGGGGAACCCAGCAACACGTGACACGTTACCTGTTCGTCTGTCTGTCTGTCTGTCTGTCTGTCTGTCTGTCTGTCTGTCTGTCTGTCTGTCTGTCTGATAAATTTAATGGTGTCCAATAACAAAGTGCAGAAATGCAGTCCTGAACCAGTATGCAAAATACACAGAACAAATACACAAGACATCATTGACTGCCAAAAGATGTGGTGACGCCCATTGACTTAAGACAGCTTCAGATAAATTCTTGGAAGGAGACGTTTGTTGACGGCGACGGGCCTTAGCGGCTAAATGGAACCTCCATGTTCACAGGCAGTCTATCTCTGAATACTAGAGAATGTTGAGGACAAGCAAAAGCAGAAAGCTGCCATCTCCACCCCCTATTTGTGAACTTCACAGTAACATGTGAATGGGTACTGCGGAAACAACACAGTGAAGAAGGTGGGATTTAATCTGATCCCAAAGGGATCTTTTTAGGTACCCTGTTTCCCTGAATATAAGACATCCCCGGAAAATAAGACGTAGTAGAGGTTTTGCTGAAGTGTGAAATATAAGGCATCCCCCAAAAAAAGTAAAGAGATGTAGTAAAGTTTTTTGTTTGGAAGCATGCTCTGACTTTTAACAGAATACAGAAATATAAGACATCCCCTGAAAATAAGACATAGCGCACATCTTTGGCGTGCCTAAAATTAACATAAGACACTTGTCTTTATATCTTGGGAAACATGGCAGGCCAACCGCTCTTCTTAACTCCCTGGGCACAAATAAGTGCACCTGTCGGAAAATGCAGTTACCCAGGCATCAGGGTGTGAATTCTGAGATGCCTGCAGGTGGTACTCCTCCCTGTTTTGAAATGTGCACCCCCATGTTGAGAGCCGCCATGGGGAAGGGGGGGCGGAGGACTCAACTGCTAAGGTCCCTCTGCAACTCTCAGAGCAAGGCCCGGTGCGCCTCAACCCCCCCCCCACCTTCCGGGCCATAATGTCCCTCTAAACATTGGTAAGGATCTCCTATTCCCTAGAGTGACAGAGTGGTAATCTGCAGGACCGCTGGTGAAAGTTTTCCGCTCATTACCACAGCAAGCGCGTGGCCACTTCCACCGAAGGCCCAACGATCGGGCACACGCATACCCACAAAATGCAGCAGCATCAGGGAATGAAACACACACAAACACACCCACACACACACCCCACAGGCACATACACACACTCCTTCCAGGAGAAATCTCTTTGACACCAAAAAGAACAACGGCCGTTCCGCCCACCTGGAAAACTGGCTGCTCAGATGCCCGACTCCTAATTCCAGACTTGCGTAACACGCAAACGTAAGTTCCCAAAGCTGTTTGGCTTGAGTTGCGCTCAGGTAAAAGGTGACAGGCAGAGACAGGTACGCACAGACCCTGTGGATCGTCCTCCCCTATCACGCCCAGAAACAAGGAAGAGGGGAAGGGGGGGGGGCAATCCTCTCCCTGTTAGCACCAGAGAGATAGCCTGAGTTTAAAGCACGGGATTATCTTCCGCAAACAACCTTCAACCCGCTTCCAAGCCAGGCTGGGGGGTGGGGGTGGGGGGTGAGGGGAGTTAGCCCAAGGAGAATTACTCTCCCACTGACAACAGGACGATGCAAATGCCCCAGGGCGCTAGCCCCCCCCCCTCCCCCGGACGCCAGCCCCCAGGACCGTCTGGATTTCCCACCCTTCCTCGGCTCCCTTGGTGATTCAAGGGATTTCGTTTCTATCATGCAAGATTGGGCTTCCTGGAAATAACCGTTTTGGCACGACAAGTACAAACACACACCCACATTGGGGAAGGGGGGGGGGGGAAGGCAACAACACACAAGTAACTCAGCAGTCTTGTACAGCTCTCAGTAAAGTTTACAGTAAGCCTCCCCCCCCCATATATGCACATATCTGAAAAGTACTCAACCAGTTTGAAATTGAGATGGTACCTGGAATAGGGCGGGATTTTTTTTTTGGGGGGGGGTCATTTCACAAGGACTCAGTGAGCCAAGAAGGGGCTTGATTGTAGCTATCCACGCTCCCCACCCCCTTCATTTTTTTAAACAGGAAAAGAACTGAAATCAGCAAGCTCCTGAAATGTGTTACAACCTCTTGTCCCCTGTGAAGTAGAAGGATTTCAAGTGGGGGGGAGGTATGTCCTTTGCATTCTCTGTCTTCCCCTCTAAGTAGCTTCCTTCTTCATTCAGAAGCAGATCAAAGGAAGGTGCCAGGTATAAACTGAGCGGCAGCCCAAACCTCCACCTGGCCACACAGCCAAAAGATTGGGGGGGGGGGGGAGGGATGTTTATAAAATGAAAACCAAATAAAATATACTTCAAAGCAGGAGAGAGAGAGAGAAAGAAAGAAAGAAAGAAGGTGAAATTCAGCAACAAGTTTCGGGCAGGAGATGGACTTGGAATTATTGTCATGCAAGAGAAACCCCCCCCCCCAAATAAAGTATTCCTGCCTCCCTCCCATTCCCCACCCACAAGAGACGTACCCTTCAACAGAAAGCTTCTGTAAGGATCAAGTGCCAACCTGCAACCCAATCCAAATCTCCTGGCATTGTGGCAAGGGGGTGGGGGGCAGAGAAGGACTGACCCCCCCCCCGCCTGCTTTGCACGTACCTTAAAAACAGAGAGAGAGAGAAGGGGGGTCACCAGCAACCAAGGGGTACTGAGGAGCAGCGCCAGCCAAAGAAAGGGGGACTGCGCTGGGGAGGGGGAGGAAAGAGGGAGGGGGGCATTAGAGGCAGAATCTTGCAATCTAGTCGCAGTTTCTTTTCCTCCTTTCTTTTGCAAATCTGGAACTGATGCTAGCAGGGAAGGAAGGAAGGAAGGAAAGGAAAGGGAAGGAAGCCGCAGAGGAGGAAAGACAAGAGGAAAACCTACAAATGAATTCCCAGCCAGCAGCAAACCGCACAGGAATAGATTGTTGGGGGGGGGGAGTGAAAGGGAATTTCCTGCGATTGCTCCTTGTGTTTGGGATGACTGGGGAGGGGGGGGGGGTTGCATGGGAGGGGGGCGGATTTCTGAGTCAGAAGCAAATCAGAGAAGGCAAAGCCAAGCTGACAACAAAGGAAGCATATGGCCAGGGCAGGCACAGCCTGTAAATTAAACATAAAGGGGAGATTAGGTAATTAATGAGGCCTCGCCTGCCTGGCTCTAGCGCCCGCCCCCAAAGCAGGCCCGGCCACTCCGGGCATGGGGGGAGGGGTGGGCTGGAGCATGGCAAGTGCATGACAATGTGGCCCTGGGGGGGGGGCACAAGCCCCTGCTCCCCCTCCCTCCCATTAGCAAGGCCAGGAGGAAGGGATGGCTGGACCAGGAGAGAAACCACCTGTGGGGCGGGTGGGTGGGATTGCAGCCGCCCACAGGGGTCCCAGCTGCTCCGGCTGTGGCATCTACAAGCCCAAAATAGGATTGGCTTCGAAGTCTTGGCTTCGGATTTAGCATCTTGGATGGGGGGGGGTTGGGGGGAGGCCTCGCTGACCCAGCTGGGCTGTCCGGATGCCGCTCCCACCATCACAGCTGCATTCTCAGCAGCCCAAGCGGCTCGGCGGCAGAACATCTGTCTGGGTTCAATCCCCGACGTCGGCTGTTGAACGGATCCGAAGTCAGTGATGAACAAGACCTGACTTTTTGGAGAGTGACTGCCAGTCTGGGCAGGCAATGCGGACCCGGAAGTGGTCTGATTCAGTGGAAGCTTCGTGTGTCCATATTGGGGAGAAGCTAAGGCTTAGTGGAAGAGCGACCGGTTCAATCCTTGGCAGCTCCACTTAAAAGGACTGAGCACCTGAGGATGTGAAATGGCTCAGCCTGAGACCCTGGAGAACTAGCGGCTGCCCGTCTGAGCAGGCAATGCGGACCTTGATGGACCGAGAGTTTGGTTCAGCCTAAGGCAGCTTCATGTATGTGTTCGCAGTGGACAAGGGGGCCATGCGCAATCCCAACGCGGTGTACGAAGAGGCAAGGACGGGTCACAATTTAGCACCAGCCCGCCAGACCTCTACCGATATTCAAGCAACCCGCTGAACATTTCTACAGCCCAGTGAACGCCCACAAGTCCTGCGTGTACAAGCAAACACCTTTGTGAGAAAGAACCAATGGGCACTCATTTTACAAATTGGGAACCGGTACCCAGATGTCTGGGTGGTTTCAGGGAATCAGCTTCCAAGACTCAAAGATTCCTTCATCAGATACAAGTCAAATGGGAATTCAGGCTAAGAACTCAAGATTCTTTTAAAAGCAATTTTCTAGAACCTAGAGAAGCAATGAGAATTTTCAAGGTATGCGGCTAAGGGTAGATGCAATCTTACAAGCCAATCTCAACAGAATTCGTTCCTGCACATAGTGGATGGAAGGATGGACGAGGAACGAACTAGCACAGGTTTACATACAACGCAGGCCTCTCTTAAGTGGGGAGGGGGAGATTTCTGGGGTCTTTTTGCTTGTTTGTTTCAACTTGTTTTAATACCTGCTTGTAAGTCACTTTGAGCCAAAAGGAAAAGCAGGGAAGAAGAAGAAGAAGAAGAAGAAGAAGAAGAAGAAGAAGAAGAAGAAGAAGAAGAAGAAGAAGAAGAAGTAGTAGTAGTAGTAGTAGTAGTAGTAGCAGTAGCAGTAGAGTTTGGATTTATATCCCCCCTGCAGGAGACTCAAAGGCTTTCATAATCTGCCCTCACAACAAACACCTTTGTGAGGTAGGTGGGCTGAGGAGCTCTGAGAAGCTGTGACTAGCCCAAGGTCACCTAGCTGACGTGTGGAGGCAGCATTAGCTAATCTGAATTTCAGATAAGCCTCCACAGCTCAGGCGGCAGAGCTGGGAATCAAACCCGGTTCCTCAGATTAGATACAGGGGCTCTTAACCTCCTACGCCACTGCTGGAGGTTTAAATGAACCCATGCAAAGCACAGAATAAGACACGCCTGAGTGGGAAAGCTCTGGAGGAAGCATCAACAGCTGGTCAGATTGGGAACATCTAATTCCATCCCCCAAAGAAGGCCGGGGGGGGGGGGTGGGCATTTGCAGAGAGTGGTTGTGCACACAGCTCAGGTCTATCTGCATGAGTAAAGTTTCCTCTGGATGAGCCGGACTACATCCTTAACCACAAGAGAGGGCTCAAGTCTGATCTCCAAGGGCTGCGTTTGTGAACAGAAGCGGGCTGGGGACCCCCCCCCCCCCGAGGAGAAAGCTGCTTTCCCTTCTTCCCCAGCACTGGAGGGCAGGCAGGTAGGAATCTGATCTCCAAATCCCACCAAACCAACTCCTGTCTTGGTCCACAGGCGACACACACCTGCTGGATACAGTGAATATCTACAGAGGTTGCACCCACTTGAGGGAAAAAAGAGACTGCATTGTCGAATGCTTGGGCTAATCACAGTTCTCTCAGAACTCTCTCAGCCCCACCTGCCTCACAAGGGGTCTGTTGTGGGGAGAGGAAGGGAAAGGAGCTTGTAAGCCACCTCGAGGCTCCTTACAGGAGAGAAAGGTGGGATATGAATCCAAGCTCCTCTTCCTCCTTCTCCTCCTCCTTCTTATTACCTGGAAGAGGGGCACAAGCGAACACCCCCAGCTGTGGAGCCAACAGACCCAGCCATCATCATCATCATCATCATCATCATCATCATCATCATCATCATCATCATCATCATCATCTTCTTCTTCTTCTTCTTCTTCTTCTTCTTCTTCTTCGTCTTCTTCTTCTTCATCATCATCATCATCATCAAAATTATATGCTGCTCTCCCCCACAGAGCTCAGTGGTGGGCCATGTGAGCCAAACGCTCTTGTAGGTCTTTGCACTTAGCTTCCATGCGGGCAACTTCTCCAGCCTAGGCCAAAAATCTCCTGGGTGGCCAAGAATTTACCCTCCTCCTCCTCCTCCTCCTGCTCCTCCTCCCAGATGCAACTAGCGTGCCCTGATGGCTTTCCAAGAAGGTAGCCCTAACCTCCGTCTCTCCTTCCTCCCAGCGACTTCTGCCCAAGCATTCCTGTCTGAAGGCCAAAGCTCTGAGGGCTTTGACAAGACGCCTGCAAGATGCTGCCTCCCCCCCCCCCTCTCTTCCTCCGCCACCCCCTTGTTTGATCCTTGCCGGTTCCTTGGCCCCTTGTGGGCACCCCCTGGGTTCTGGCCTCTGCAGTGCGCGCAAGCAGATGCCAGGGAAAACTTGAGCCAGGGTCAGGCAGAAGGAAAACACAAACGCAACCACCCACACACGCACACGCACACACACACACACACACCAGTCCCTTTTGAAATGCAAAGACTGTTTGTCCTGCCCTGTTCTATTCAAGGCCCCTCCACCCTTTGAGCAGGAGAGGCGCACACAAAGGCGGCGCAGAGAGGCTCCGGTGGGCAAACACACTCCAACCGGCCCTCGCCCGCGCATTGTCCTCCTGCCGAACAAATGCACCCATTAATCTCTGTCCCAACCGCAGGCCCCCGGGCAGGCGGTGGGGGCCGTCTGGGTGTGCGTGTGCGCCTTTTAATTGTCTGGCGCAGCCAATGACAGCCCGGGTGAGTCACAGAGCAGATGCTGAGCGCAGGAGTTCAAGAGAGGGAGCAGCGGAGGCAGCATGCAAATGCCGGCCATTTCTCTGCATGTCAAGATGGCTGTTAGGTCAACACGGAGGCTCTGTTTACTAAGGAGGGGGGGGGGGCTGAAGCAGCTGTTCCTAAAAAGGAGGCAGCAGCAAAACAGAGATTAGGGAGCGTCTGCAAAGACTGGGAGCCAGGCGGAGATGAAGAGGGGGCTGTCATTAAATCCTGCAAGATCTGGAACTGGTGGGTCGCCCGAGGGGGGAACCGCAAGGTCAGAGATTCTCTTCAGTGGCACCTTAATTCCCTAGTAGGGTGGCCAGCTTCAGGGCTGGGGAATGCTTGGAGGTTTGGGGGTGGGGCCTGAGGAGGGCGGGGTTTGTGGAGGGGCAGGAGTTCAGCAAGACATAATGCTGTTGGGTCCGCCTTCCCAAGTGTCCATTTTCTCAGGGAGGAATCTGCACCTCGTGGCTTAACTGGCGGAATGGCAGCCTGCCTTTCACAAATTCTTTCAATAAAGCCTGACAAGTGGTCTTAGAAAGTGGGCGGGACTTTACTGGTGCCTGTCAAGTGGTCTTAGAAAGTGGGTGGGACTTTACTGGTGCCTGCCAAGTGGTCTTAGAAAGTGGGCGGGACTTTACTGGTGCCTGACAAGTGGTCTTAGAAAGTGGGCGGGACTTTACTGGTGCCTGTCAAGTGGTCTTAGAAAGTGGGCGGGACTTTACTGGTGCCTGTCAAGTGGTCTTAGAAAGTGGGTGGGACTTTACTGGTGCCTGTCAAGTGGTCTTAGAAAGTGGGCGGGACTATTACCCAGCAAGGCCTCTGGTGGACCAGGGGAGATTTGATTGGCTGTGCAGATTTTTTGAAAAGATAGCAGCTGCCCCCACAGCACAAGGGGCTTTGCTATGTCCCGGGAGAGAAGCTGTGGCAGCTGTTGCATAGCTGGATCTGCCTCCTGGTGCAGCCATTTCATGACTGACACTTTGTGGCTGCACTCACCATGCTTTGTCAGAATGACAAAGGGGGTCACAGGCTCAAAAAGGTTGAGGACCCTTCACAACACTACATGCGAAAGGGATCTGGGAGTCTTAGTAGACCACAAACTGAACATGAGTCAGCAGTGTGATGCGGCAGCCAAGAAAGCCAATGCGATTCTGGGCTGTATCAATAGGAGTCTAGTGTCTAGATCGAGGGATGTAATTGTACCTCTCTATTCTGCATTGGTGAGACCTCACATGGAATATTGTGTACAGTTCTGGGCGCCACAATTCAAGAAGGATGTTGACAATCTGGAACGGGTCCAGAGGAGGGCGACTAAAATGGTAAAAGGTCTGGAGTCTCTGCCCTACGAGGAGAAAGTTAGGGAGCTGGGGATGTTTAGATTGGTGCAGAGAAAGTTGAGAGGTGACATATTTGAAAGGATGTCATGTTGGTGAGGGAGCAAGCTTGTTTTCTGTCGCCCCAGAGACTAGGACCAGGAGTCATGGGTTCAAGGGGAAGGAACAGAGATTCCACCTAAACATCTGGAAAAACTTCCTGACAGTGTGGGCTGTTCGACAATGGAATGCACTACCTCGGCGTGTGGTGGAGTCTCCTTCTTCGGAGGTGTTGGAAGAGAGGCTGGGTGGCCATCTGTCAGCAGTGCTTTGATTGTGTGTTCCTGCATTGCAGGGGGTTGGACTTGATGGCCCTTGGGGCCTCTTCCAGCTTTATGATTCTATGACCCCTAAACATAAATGCATAGTTATTGTTGCATGTGAAGTGTTGGGGATTTGGGGAAGAGGTTCTTAATTGGGGCCTGTATGTGTTCAGTAGACTCATTCAGTAGACTCCGTGTGCATATTTGTGGCTCAGTACTTATAGTCGAGCAGAGCTGCCAGTTCCGTGGTCATCGCTACATTTATGGAGACAAGTCGCTTGAACGTGCTAGGATGTGTCTTGCACGCTCAGTAACCGTGCGGTTGTTTGTGTGTGTGTGCTACAATTGCGCTGTACCGGAGTGCCAGTCAGTACGCTCCATCCTGTGAAAGTTTAGCTGAAAAAGCTACTTCACAGCTTCCTATTAAACAAATTCCTAGCTCTTGAGCTGTGAAAAGATGCTGCAAATAGTGTGGGCTAACCCTGAGAAAACGGTGCACGCGTGCAATCGTTCTTGTGACTGGGTGTGCATGTAAAATTAAAATGAATTTGCAGGGGGGTCGGGGGGGGGAGCTTCCTGTGCCATACATCACTATTTTCTCTTCTTCAGGACGGCCTCTTGCAGAATAAATTATGCAGAACAAATGCATGTCAACACTCAGTTTTGCATAATATATGCAGGCTGAATAATCCAGTTTACCTTGGGGCAGAATTTGCTCTGCCTTTTTGCTAGCGTGTGCTATACAGCCTTGGGGGAGTGAGGGTAAAAGCTGCTAGGTTTGACCCATTTGGGATCAGAAAGCAGGGCTGCCGAGTTAAAAGGCCTGGTGCTTGGGACCTGGTTCTTGGGCGACCGAAACTGCTAACACAGAGAGAAGAGGACTTAATTAAATCTCACCATCCAGGCAGCCTCATTTATCTGCAGAATCTGAGAGTAGAAAGAGTTTGTCCTTGTACCTATTTCAGCCTCTGTTGACTGGGTTTCTGAAGGACAAAACCCAGCCAAAGCTAACATCGTCTCCCGGTGGCTCCGTCCTCTGGCGTTCGCTGTGCCTTCCCTTTCGTATGATCCAATGCAAATTCTGGTCAGTGACTGGACTCTGAGTCCTGGGCAGGGCTTTGTTGATTAAAGAGATTCTTGCCTGGAAATCATATCTCCTTAGAAGCCCGCTCCCCAATCTCAGATATGCGTGGACTCTGTGCAGTTGCTGATGGGTGCTGAGAAAAAGTACTCTGCACTTGCCCAGAGGCCCTACTTTCTGCAACATTTGTGTTTTCTGGGATGAAGGCTTGGGGGAACGGAAGCAGATTCCTTGCCCCAAATGAAGTTATGACCCCAGGAACTTACCCCAGATTCTGAAGAAGAAGAAGACGAAGAAGAAGAAGAGGAGGAGGAGGAGGAGGAGGAGGAGGAGTTGTTTGGATTTATATCCCCCCTTTCTCTCCTGCAGGAGACTCAAAGGGGCTTACAATCTCCTTGCCCTTCCCCCCTCACAACAAACACCCTGTGAGGTAGGTGAGGCTGAGAGAGCTCCGAGAAGCTGTGACTAGCCCAAGGTCACCCAGCTGGCATGTGTGGGAGTGCCCAGGCTAATCTGAATTCCCCAGAGAAGCCTCCACAGCTCAGGCAGCAGAGCGGGGAATCAAACCTGGTTCCTCCAGATTAGATACACATGCTCTTAACCTCCTACGCCACTGCTGCTCCTACAAAGGAGATTGTAGGCCCCTTTACAGGGGAGAAAGTGGGGATATAAATCCAAACAATAACAACAACTCCTCCTTCACAGGACAGAAAATCCAAACCCTTCTTCTTCTGCTGCTGCTTGTTTATGTCAGATATGTCAACTCATGTTTCCCTTCTGCAGCACCCCAAGGGGCATAAGAACACCACCACCCCCCCCCCAAAACCAAGTGCCTGATCCGTAGCTGACTCGCACTGACTCGCTCCTTGGCTAGAGAACACCCAAAGCGATTGCCCTGGAACATGATTTATTGCACAAGAGCTGCCAGAAGCCCTTGGCTGGCACAGCCTTTCTTGCCCACTGACAGCAGCCACCCAGGTGCTAGAAGGGAAAGAGCTTTTGGGCACTGAACAGAGCAGTCAGGAAACCGTTCCCTGGCACTGCCCTGCTCCCCTCGGCCTGTGCCAGCCTCCTGCCAACAGAAGGCGAGCGTATCAAGCAGCCCTGGCGCCAGCAGAGAGCCGACGCTGCTCCAAGAGCCCAGCGGGAAGAACTGGGGGGCAGGAGAGATCAGGACTTTTGAGGGTTCTCTCTGCTCTGAATCGAAACCTGGAGTCTGGCTGCTACATTTACGAGCCCCGCTGATTCCCTGGCCCCGGCTCGACTGCCAAGCTGCAGCGCGGGCAGGGTCTCCCCCCGCCCCAAGGATCTTGGCTAGCTGGAGACCGCTTGGCAGAAAAGCATTTCTGCCTTTCCACACACAGCAGCATGAGAGAGCTCTGAGACAGGAGTCTGTGCCAAGAGGAAAACACACACACACAGAGTACATTTGGCCCCCTGTGCCAAGGAAGACCTCTGGATTCTCTGGTGCCCACCCACTTGGTTCAAGAAGGGGGAATACATACAGCCCACCTCAGCTCCAGAGCTCTGCAGGTCCCAGGCGCTGTCTGCAAACATTCAAGTCCGTCTTGGTAAAAATAAAACCTGGGCAGTTTTTGTGGTATTTTTTCAAGATTTCAAAATATTAGAGTGTTGTGGGTTTTCCTGGTTGTACGGCCGTGTTCCAGTGGCATTTTCTCCTGACGTTTGTGGCTGGCATCTTCAGAGGATCTGACAGTAGTAAAGCAAGTGGAGTATATATACCTGTGGAATGTCCAGGGTGGGAGAAAAAACCATTTGCTAACACCGTGGTGGCGAACCTTTGGCACTCCAGATGTTATGGACTACAATTCCCATCTGGAGTGCCAGCAATTGGCCATGCTGGCGGAAGAATCGATATTATCGAGATCCATCTGAGCATATAAGAGACTTAACATATGATCCTCTGAAGATGCCAGCCATAGATGCAGGTGAAACGTCAGGAGAAAATGCCACTGGAACAGAGCCATACAACCCGAAAATCCCACAACACCCTATTGATTCCAGCCATGAAAGCCTTCAACAATACATTTTAAAATATTACTTTTGTGTTCCCAAAATACACACAGCCCTTGATTATCTGAACATTCAAAACTGCCTGACAAATGAGTCAGATCTTTGATCCAGCCAGATCAGTATTATTATCATTATTAAATTTATTATTCAAATTTCTTGTCCTGAACGATCTGTTTGGAAATTCCCATCTCCCTTCTGCCCTCATGTGGAAGAGTTGTGCATTACAGCACCCTCCAAGGTCAATTCCGCATCAGACGCAGCAGTTAATTTATGCATGAAGCCAGCTGCCGGGATTCAGGGACCAGGCCAGGGGTCTGCAACCTGCGGCTCTCCAGATGTTCATGGACTACAAATCCCATCAGCCTCTGCCAGCATGGGGATGATGGGAATTGTAGTCCATGAACATCTGGAGAGTTGCAGGTTGCAGACCCCTGGACCAGGCAAACTTTCCGATTGGGAACACCTGTCTCTAATCACCTGATATGGGGAAATGACCAAGCTGCGGTAACTTGGGTTGCGAATGGAAAGGCACTCTGCTCATGTTCAGAGGTGCTCTGTTCTTCACTGGTTCCACTTCCAATTCAAGGCCGCAGCCATAGGGAAAGGGATCTAAGACTGAGAGCCAGAATTACTCTCTGGCACACCCGTCCTTCTAGCTCAGTGGTGGCGAACCTTTGGCACTCCAGATGTCATGGACTACAATTCCCATCAGCCATGCTGGCAGGGGATGATGGGAATTGTAGTCCATAACATATGGAGTGCCAAAGGTTCGCCACCACTGTTCTAGCTCCTTGGCCCTGGGAAACACAACTCTAACCTCTCCACATGGATCTAGACCTTTTTACCTGCCCGTCACCCCATATGGAGTCCAGCCAAAGCCAAGAAAATCAGTCCACCGCTTTGCCTTTTGCACAGCTGCCTGCTATCTGATGTGATTCCAGGGCTTCGAGGTTTGCAAACACACCCAGCCCTGATCTGGTTTCCAAGGCAATTGTCTGCCTCCACCCGGCAAAGGCTGCAGTCTCAACCCTCAGCAAAAGAGGCAGGTAGAACAAACCCAATGCCCAGAAGAGCTCCCTTTAGCTCCAACCTGTCAGGCACAATGGAGTGGCTGGGCCCATCTGCTGCTCAGAGGCCTCAGGTTACTCATGCAGAAGGAGAAGGAGATTTTTAGGTGCAGAAGGTATGCTTTGGAGGGCCTCCGGGGAGTCCACCGGACCTCTTCCCCGAGTCCCGGCACCCTCTGCCCTGCATCTCTCCGGCAGCATCCTTGAAAGTGTTAATTTCATTCTCAACAGGAACCAATGTAAATCTCCTCACCCAAGTTGTGATATTTATCAACTAAGTTTGGCAGTACTTGAAAACAAAAGCAGTGATTTGTGTTTAATTGTAAAACAGCAGTATACATTGTAACAGTGGCTGGTATAAGTAAATCCTCTAACCTGGCTAGTCTAATCTTGTCAGATCTCAGGAGCTCCACGCAGTCAGACGTGGTTATTAGTTGGATGGGAGACCACCCAGGAATGCCACGTTTGTGACGCAGAGGAAGGAAACGGCTAACCAACTCTGTTAGTCTCTTGCTTGAAAACCTTACAAGGTTGCCGTAAGTGGGCCACAACTTGACGGCACTTTACACACATAAACGTGGGCTAGTATAAACGCAAACGATTTGCCAAAGAATTCTGAAGAATGCCTTTTGGAGTGCTTTGGGTTTGGCTCCTAATAAGACGTCTTTCGCAGCTTTCGCTTCAGGATCCGGCTTTGAAACCGCTTGGCTGCCTGCAACCGATTTGGTTCTCCTCCTGCAGCCTCAAGGCCAAGGAGCACGTCCAAAGCAGAAGTCCCAACAAACAAAGCAACTGGTTTAGCAAACACACAGAGGTGTGCCCCGCAGCAAAGCTCAGAACAAGAATGTATTTTAATCTTATGTGACTGTTTATGTTTGGAGTGTTCAGACACATGAATCTGCTTAGAGATGCCTGCAGTTACACCAGGTGGCCAGCAAGGGGAGCTCTGCTTGGTCTGCCCCACACCGGGTGGCGTGGGGAGCGGGGCAGCCCTCCTCTGGTCCTTGCCGACAGGGGTACAAGAATGAAATAAAAAAGGGAAACTGCTGCCCTTCCGCACAGGGGCATTCTTGCCTTTGAGGAGCCTTTGACCATATTTAACTCCAGTCAAATAAAAAGAAGGTAACTGACCCGCATGCCAGACCTACCCCGGAAATAAGAATTTAGGGCAGGGATTCCTCATGTGGCATCACTGCCATCTTTCCTCAAGCTACACTCACACCTATCCTGGAGCTACACTCACACCTATCCTGCAGCAGTGGCGTAGGAGGTTAAGAGCTCATGTATCTAATCTGGAGGAACCAGGTTTGATTCCCAGCTCTGCTGCCTGAGCTGTGGAGGCTTCTCTGGGGAATTCAGATTAGCCTGTGCACTCCCACACACGCCAGCTGGGTGACCTTGGGCTAGTCACAGCTTCTCGGAGCTCTCTCAGCCCCACCTACCTCACAGGGTGTTTGTTGTGAGGGGGGAAGGGCAAGGAGATTGTCAGCCCCTTTGAGTCTCCTGCAGGAGAGAAGGGGGGGGAGATATAAATCCAAACTCTTCTTCTTCTTCAAAACTCTTCTTCTCTACACTCACGCGTATCCTGCAGCTACGCTCACACCTATCCTGCAGCTACACTCACACCTATGTATCACTGATCTAGGAATTTTGAATCAGAAAACGAAGAAGAAGAAAAAGAGGAGGAGGAGTTTGGATTTATATCCCCCCTTTCTCTCCTGTAAGGAGATTCAAAGGGGTTTACAATCTCCTTTCCCTCCCCCCCCCACAACAAACACTCTGTGAAGTGGGTGGGGCCACCCAGCTGGCATGTGTTGGAGTGCACAAGCTAATCTGGTTCCCCAGATAAGCCTCCATAGCTCAAGCGGAAGACCGGGAAATCAAACCTGGTTCTCCAGATTAGAGTGCCCCTGCTCTTAACCACTACACCACGCTGGCTCTGGAACGGCATGGAACATGGAGGGGATCAGAGGGGCAGATACATCCAACCTCCGTGTGCCCCTCCCAGCCTGTTGGGGTCTCTGGCCTCTCCTCTTCATCCCCCTCTATGGACCCCACCCAAGCTTGGCTTCATACATCAAACAGCCTTGGATGCTCAGGAACGTCTTGCAGCCTGTGCCATCAGCTGAGCTCCATGCCTTCCCGTACCACTATTCCCATGAATTAAAGATCTCACAACTGGCCAGATTGGGGAGAGGGGGCTGGGGGTGGAGACGTAGCCTGAGTTGGCAGCTCCAACAGGGCTCCCGGGGGACTGATACCGGCATGTAAATATTAGATCCTCTTGTCTCCTTCGAGACCAATTACATAAATCATGGCAGGTCTCCGGGGACTGCCAGCTTCCACTTACTGTATCATCGTTAACAGCTTATTAGGGAACAGATGCTCAAAAGGGAAGGGAGAGAGAGACGAGGAGGGGAAAGGGAGCAAAGCGGGCTCCCCTCCCACCTTGATTCCCCCGCCCATTTCTCTTCGCACCCAGTTCTGCCTCTTGCCAGAGGTTTGGGCTCTCCCCAAGCTCAGAGGATATGGGACTGCCAAGCAGGGAGGGTCACATCTGCATCCAGGCACATCCCGGGCAAAAGACGAGGCTTTCCGAAGGGAAGAGGGGAATCGGTGGGACCGGATGAGATTTCACAAGGCCAGACCCGAAAAGCCCGCTCTCCCACCAGAGCAACCGGGACTGTGCGGAAATCAGTAAGCGGGCCGTTTCCCAATCTGGAACAGACACTCTTGTTTACGGAGTTTAAGTTATCGCTGCCGCTGTCTGCATTTGCAGCTAGTGGCACAGCTACGGGGGCTGGCTGAAAAATTGGCAGCTGAAACAAGGCAGCACAATTCACAATAGATCCTCTGGGCCTTCTCCATGCCTTTCTTCACTCTGTACACACACAAACATACACAAACATAAATACACACACACACACACACACTAGTTCTCTCTTTCCTGGCCTGTATCACTGGCAATTCTCAAGAGACAACGTACTCCCATTTCCCTTCCCGCTCAGGTACGATGGCAGCCCACGTTGTGCCACGGAGCTGTCCAAATCGGATTACTCTGGCATTAAAAGGTGAATCTGATTTGAAGCTGCCTCCCTTTGGCAGGCGGCACATTGGCCTCCCTTGTGCGGCTCCGGCTCGGCTCTCCCAGCAGGCGGTGAAGCCGTGCAAGAGTCTGGAGGGGGAAGCCCAGCGGGGAGACTCAGCGGCTTCCAAGCTTGCAAAAAAAAAAGGAGAAGGCTGGTTTAGATCCCATTCCCCTGCAGGCAGCTGGGAACGGAGGAGCGAAACGCTGGCGGCAATTAGGCAGCAGGGCAATATAACATCACGGCTGAAACATCTGCTAATAATGTCTCTGGTGAGCCATAAAAGACCAGGGTTTTGGCCCAAGAACACATACAGAAAGGGAGGCGGAAGAGGGGGTTTGACTCCCTTTCCCCCTTGCGAGAGATTTAAACAGAGGTTGCTGCAGACCGTTTCGCTGGCATTCCTCCACACCAAGGGAAGGCCAGTTTTCCAAGGGCTGGGGCGGGCAGGGGGGAGAGACTCGAGTGGTAGGAACAAAACAATGTTTTTTTACAGTGGAAAGGAAGTGGAGGAGTCGCAACGAGAGAAGGCGGAAGAAAAAAACACGTTTCTGGAGCTGAATCCGTGCACACTCTAGCGACAGGCCCGAAGAACTGCAGCAGCTGAAGCAAGAAAGCAACCTTGTGCAATTCTGCAGCCCAACACGCGTTTTTTAACTCCAGTTAAAAGGCTGCAAGTCCACAAAACCTTACGCAGAGATGAAAACGTGTTTGGTCGTGGAGGTTCCACAAGAGTCTAGTTTCTTCCAGCAGCTCCAGACACGGAAAACTCCTCCAAACCCCTGGCACCAAGTGGGTTGTCTAAACTTGCCAAACTCGTCTCGCTCACCTGGTTGTGAAATCAAGACTCAAGCGGGATTTGGGCCACTTGAGCTGTGGAGGCTTATCTGGGGAACCAGATTAACTTGTGCACTCCAACACATGCCAGCTGGGTGACCTTGGGCTAGTCACGGTTCTTTGAAGTTCTCTCAGCCCCACCCATCTCACAGGATGTTTGTTGTGCATGGGGGAGAAAGGAAGATTGTAAGCCCCTTTGAGTCTCCTTACAGGAGAAAAAAGTGGGGGGATATAAATCCAAAACTCTTCTTCAAATCATTCACGCCTCTACCGATAACAGAAAGCCCAGAAAGCTGTGAGCCAACAGAGAATGTCTGGCTAGCTAGACCTGGTGGCTTTGGAAGGTCAGCCTTTGCTTGCCAAACCACCAGCAGATGTGACTCGGCACATCTTGATAATGTGTGTGCTTGCAGGGGTGGAGGGCACTCCAAAGAGGTCTGGGGCCCTCTGAAGCCGCCTCCACCCATTTTAGACCACCTGCCGGTTCCTATCTCAATCGGAAGGCCTTGCTGTGAATGCTGGGAAGGACTCAGCAACCCCCTCCCTCAATGACACTGAATTTGCTGTGTTTTAGGTTCCAGGCAACAAACGCTTTTATTCTTCTGAGCCCCTGGAAAATCGTCTTCCGTCCCTGGAATCCTTGACTCCGCTGGCTAATTTAATGCAAACCTGAGTTGGCGCTAGAGCTTTTTATTGGTAGACTTTTATCTGCCTAAATGGCTGTGTTCAAGTGCTTGATTTGTTGTTGTTTTTACTGTTACTCTATTATACTTTTACGTTGCTTTATGGGTGCCTTTTGCCTGTTCCTATTAATGTTTCCACGTGCCAATGAATCTCCCGTAATTTCCCTTCTCTCGTTCTCTCTTTTTAGGGTTTTTTTTTTGTGGTAATTTTATTAAATTTCTGTACTGCCGCTCCCCTTTCAGGCTGTGGGCTGTTCACAACACATTCATAAAAACAGCATCTGATACCGTCACTGTAAAACTAATTATGAAACAATAATACAATTAAAATCGATTCTTCCCCACGCAACCAAGATGGCAAAACATCCCGTTTCCAGAGAGCTTAGTACAAGCTTAAAAGAAGGGGAGGATTGGGGGGGGGGGGGAATCCATCTAATGGAGGGAATGGGGGGGGAGGGAGTAGAGATGCTAATGGTTGAAGCCTCAACCAGATGCCTGGTGAAACACCTCCATCTAACAGGCCCCGTGGATCCGCACTGGATCCCACTGGTCTCTGGTCTCATCAGATAAGCATTCCATCAAGTTGAGGCCAGCCAGACTTCCCGTGGGGCAGGGATCACCAGTAAATTACTATTCGATGAACGGAGCGTCCGTCAGGGGACAACCTTCCTCACTAACATTTTTTAAATGTCCTATTAGAATATTTTACTTTCTTTAATGTACTTTCTCACCAGCTGTCCTGTATTTAACTCCCCCACCCCACCGCCCCACATGCTGTTTCCCCAGTTAGTCCAGAGGAGGGCAACCAAAATGGTCAAAGGTGTGGAATCCATGCCCTATGACAGTGGTGGCGAACCTATGGCATGGGTGCCAGAGGTGGCACTCAGAGCCCTCTCTGTGGGCACGTGCAAACAGAACTCATCATGTGGGGGGGATCGCCCCCCCCCCCCATCTAGGCTGGCCTGGGCCACTGGGCTCGATTATCAGTATTAAACCTAAGACCTAGTTTTGGGGAAGCAGTGTAGGTAGCCCTGTTAAGCACTGTTAAACCCTACTGATTTTCATGCAAAGAACTAAAGTACAATCCTTTACCTGGGAATAAGCTTGGTTGCTGTCAATGGGGTTTGCTTCTGAGTAAACCCTCCTAGGGTAGTGATTGACCCGTTCGAAGAGTTGCATGGTTGCTTCAAAGCAAAGCCAACTACAACCACCAAGCTTACTCCCGAGTAACGCATGCCTCGGAGCCAACTGTTTTTTCTAAATGAAAACCTCAATATTCAGGTTAAATTGCCATGTTGGCACTTTGCGATAAATAAATGGGTTTTGGGTTGCAATTTGGGCACTCGGCCTCGAAAAGGTTCGCCATCACTGCCCTATGAGGAGAGTCTTAGGGAGCTGGGGATGTTCAGTTTGGTGAAGAGAAGGTGAAGAGGTGACATGAAAGCCATGTTTAGACATTGGAAGGGATGTCATGTTGGTGAGGGAGCAAGCTTGTTTTCTGCTGCTCCAGAGACCAGGACCAGGAGTCATGGGTTCAAGGTGAAGGAAAATAGATTCCACCTAAACATTAGGAAAAACCTCCTGACTGTCAGTGCTGTTCAATAGTGGAATGAACTCGGAGTGTGGTGGAGTCTCCTTTTTTGGAGGTTTTTCAAGAGAGGCTGGATGGCCATCTGTCAGGAGTGCTTTGATTGTGTGTTCCTGCGTTGCAGGGGGTTGGACTTGTTGGCTCTTGGGGTCTCTTCCAACTCTAGGCTTCTATGATTCTATGCTGTATTGGCCTGCCTCTGACAACAATGGGGAAGAAAACACAGGTGACTTTCATTTGCCTGTCTTTTTTCCCTATTGGGCTTAAAACTCCTCAGAAGGGGCAATTTTGGTTATGGGAATGGTGGGGGGAGGCAGCATTAACCCATCCACTTCTCCAGTTCTGCAACCCCAATCCTTCCCCCCCCCCCCCCGCCACACACACACACACACACACACCTCTGCTTTCTGGGGCCAAAGGACTCAAGTGTAATTCCACAGAGAAACTAGAACATAAGAACAAGCCAGCTGGATCAGACCAGAGTCCATCTAGTCCAGCTCTCTGCTACTCGCAGTGGCCCACCAGGTGCCTTTGGGAGCTCACATGCAGGAGGTGAAAGCAAGGGCCTTCTGCTGCTGCTGTTGCTCCTGAGCACCTGGTCTGCTGAGGCATTTGCAATCTCAGATCAAGGAGGATCAAGATTGGTAGCCATAACTAAAAAATCAATTGGCTGTTGTTCGTTTTCCAGGCCCTGTGGCCCTGGTCTGGTAGTTCCAGTCCTGGCCTTTCACCCACATCTGTGGCTGGCATCTTCAGTGGCACGTTATGGTAAGAACATAAGAACATAAGAACAAGCCAGCTGGATCAGACCAGAGTCCATCTAGTCCAGCTCTCTGCTACTCGCAGTGGCCCACCAGGTGCCTTTGGGAGCTCACATGCAAGATGTGAAAGCAATGGCCTTCTGCTGCTGCTGCTGCTCCTGAGCACCTGGTCTGCTAAGGCATTTGCAATCTCAGATCAAGGAGGATCAAGATTGGTAGCCATAGATCGACTTCTCCTCCATAAATCTGTCCAAGCCCCTTTTCAAGCTATCCAGGTTAGTGGCCATCACCACCTCCTGTGGCAGCATATTTTAAACACACATTGCGTGAAGAAGTGTTTCCTTTTATTAGTCCTAATGCTTCCCCCCAGCATTTTCAATGGATGCCCCCTGGTTCTAGTATTGTGAGAAAGAGAGAAAAACTTCTCTCTGTCAACATTTTCTACCCCATGCATAATTTTATAGACTTCAATCATATCCCCCCTCAGACGTCTCCTCTCCAAACTAAAGAGCCCCAAACGCTGCAGCCTCTCCTCATAAGGAAGGTGCTCCAGTCCCTCAATCATCCTCGTTGCCCTTCTCTGCACTTTTTCTATCTCCTCAATATCCTTTTTGAGATGTGGCGACCAGAACTGAACCCAGGTGTTTCTCTCCAATGCATCAAAACACACCTCACCGTGCCGTGCCTCTGAAGATGCCAGCCATAGATGGGGTCAAAACGTCAGGGGCTAAAGCCTCCAGCCCACAGCCACACAGCCTGGAAACCCCGAACAGCCACTTGATTCTGGCCACGAAAGCCTTCGGCACTACATCACACATCAACTGTTTCATTTTGGCCGACGTTCTCCATCTGGGAAGCCCTTCTTCCCTAATCTTAGGCCTGGTTTTGCCTGCTGGGATGCGAAGGGCACTTTGCACATGGCCAAAAAGACACTCTCCCCTTTATCACGACTTCACACTTTTCGGGGAGGGGGGATTCTTGGCAACGCTCACAGCTCCCAGAGCCAAGCCTACCGCCCGCCCGCCCGCCGGCGGCCTCGAAGGAACATCAAGGGACCAGAAAAGGCAGGATTTCATCTGGTTTTTTGAAAAGCAGCTGGATAAACATCAGGCCAAGTGAGCGGGTTGAAGAGGAAGGTTAGCTCCATGTAGGAAGTCACTAGCTCCGGAGATCCCTTGGAGTCACGGCTGCCAACTCCGGGTAGGGAAATTCCTGTAGGTTTGGGGGGGGGGCAGAGCAGGGGGGGGGAGGGAGCAAAATGCAATAGGAAACACACACCCCTTCCAAACCAGCCATTTTTTCCAGGAGAACTGTTCTCAGTCATCTGGAGGTCATGTGTAATTCTGGGAGATCTTCAGACCCACAACAGGATGTTGGGAACCCCGCTTCCAGCTTGAAGGGCAGTGTGGTGTAGTGGTTAGAGCAGGGGTGTCAAACTCGTGGCCCTCCAGATGTTCGTGAACTACAATTCCCATCAGTCCCTCCCAACATGTGCATTGGCTATACTGGCAAGGGCTGATGGGAATTGTAGTTCATGAACATCTGGAGGGCCGCGAGTTTGACACCTGTGGGTTAGAGGGTTGCACCAGACCTAACAAGAACCAGGTGCCAATTCCAAGTCACGAACTGTGCTGGCCAACCCCTCCTCCTCAGACAAGTCTACCTAACTGGATTTCAAGGAGAACGAAAGGAGAAAAAGGACCGGATAGACGGGCAAACACCACGAGGCGCAGCGGTGCGATTTCAGCAGTTTATATTTAACCTGTCCTTTAAACATTACTTCAACGTCTCTTAGAAATGTTCATAATCAGTCCGCTACCTGCTTTCGGCCTCTGTGGACAGAACAGGACTTTTAAAAGCGCAATTCAAGTCCAGTATCATCTTAGATGCCAAAAAGATTTAGCAAGGTTTGTGTGTGTGTGTGTGTGTGTGTGTGTGTGTGTGTGTGTGAGAGAGAGAGAGAGAGAGAGAGAGAGAGAGAGAGCTTTTGAGAGTCAGATCTTCTTTTGACTTTCAGAAACTCATATCCCAAAAATCCTGTTGACCTGTAAGATGCTTGTGGACTCGGATCTACCTGCACAACAGAGCCAGCATGGTGTAGTGGTTAAGAGCGGGTAGATTCTAAATTGGAGAACCAGGTTTGATTCCCCACTCCTCCACCTGATTGGCAGAGGCTTATCTGGTGAACCAGATGTGTTTCTGCACTCCTGCATTCCTGCTGGGTGACCTTGGGCTAGTCACAGTTCTTCGGAGCTCTCTCAGCCCCACCTACCTCACAAGGTGTCTGTTGTGGGGAAAGGAGCTTGTAAGCCCCTTTGAGCCTCCTTCCAAGAGAGAGAGGGGATATATAAATCCAAACTCTTCTTCTTGTTGTTGTTTACTACAAACTAACACAACTACCCTCTGAAACATTTTTAAAAGAGTTAATGAATAGATGGATCACATGTGTGCAAATGACACCAACTTACACACTGCCGTGTGTCACGGGAGCAGGGCACCCAGGCCTCGATGGGATTTATTTATTTACTTCTCCCCCATAGGGACTCAAAGCACTTTACACTGTTCGCCTCTCCTCCACTTTTATCCTCACAACAACCCTGCGAGGGAGCCCAGGCTTGGAGCTTATGACTGCCACAAGGTCAACCAGCAAGCTTCCAAGAGATTCGAAGCTGGGCCTCACGCAACCTAGTCCAATGCTCTAACCACTGCACAGCACTGATTGCTAATGGCAACCTGAGTCCCAAATTGCCCGATAAAACTCCTGCCAAAGGGAAAAGGGGTAAGAGGACTGTTGAAGGCCAAGACAAAGAGCAGGATATGCACGGGGAATCACAAGGCCAAGGACAAGAAAGGCAGAGCTCTGCCCCACAGACCATACAATCCAACAAAGCCACCAATCACAAGATTTCAGGGCCGACCAAGGACATCATTCAGGCTCTACACAATCCACAGTCTATTTTTTAAAAACCCACCTTCTGCAGTAACAGAAGTCGTTTCTGCGGCCTGAATAATTCCAAACATCAGCACGTCTCTTCCCCGTCTCACTCCCACTGGCCCAGATATCGTTTTCAGGCGCTGACCACCGCCTGACCCAAGTGGTTTCTGCAGCGTTTGAAAAGCTCAATGCTAATTCTTTCCTGCAAATAAAGGACACCAGGGCCAAATGGGGTGTCCACATCAAGGCTCCCCCCAAATCCCCCAATCCAAATGGGAAGAAAGGGGGGGGGACACCTCTATCCTCAACTTGCAACACCAGCGATCCCTGAGATACATCATTTCAGCAACTCTAAACCAGTACAGTGGCCGTGCTGGGCAGAGGGGGGCTACTGGTGAGGCGGGGGCGGGGGGAGAATGGAATTCTGTTGAAATCGGAGCCAGCCGCTCGGTGGCCTTTGCTGACAGGGAGCGGATTGCGCTGGGGAGAAAGACGGCTCACATTCCTCCGATTGCCTGGCTCCCTGGCCACGCTGCGCCACAACAAAGGCCGGGCAAAGCGCCCGGGATAAAGAAGGGGTAAGAAAGACATGTAGAGATTTCTCTCTCTTTTTTGTTATCCAGTCTCCAAACTCACATGGCTGGGAGGGACTGGGGGAGGGGGGGAGGAGCCCCATTTTGTCCAGGTAACAAACATGCTGTCTCAAGCAGGGAGCAGCAGTGGAGTAGGAGGTTAAGAGCTGGTGTATCTAATCTGGAGGAACCGGGTTTGATCCCCAGCTCTGCCGCCTGAGCTGTGGAGGCTTATCTGGGGAATTCAGGTTAGCCTGTGCACTCCCACACACGCCAGCTGGGGGACCTTGGGCTAGTCACAGCTTCTCGGAGCTCTCTCAGCCCCACCTACCTCACAGGGCGTTTGTTCTGAGGGGGGAGGGGCAAGGAGATCGTAAGCCCCTTTGAGTCTCCTGCAGGAGAGAAAGGGGGGATATAAATCCAAACTCCTCCTCCTCCTCCTCCTCCTCCTCCTCCTCCTCCTCCTCCTCCTCCTCCTCCTCCTCCTCCTCTTCTTCTTCTTCTTCTTCTTCTTCTTCTTCTTCTTCTTCAAGGGCAATGCTGTGCGTCGTTCCAGTTGAAAATGCATCATCCAAACTCACAACTGTTCCTCATCTTTGCAATCAGGATTGTTATTTTCAGGTTGGCTTCCTGGAGATTTGGGAACAGGGCCGGGGTGGTTTGGAATTTGGGGGAGACAGGAAGCTCCGTAGGGACGCGTTGTCTCAGGCTCCACCCTCCAAAGCGGGTGCCAAGGGATGCACCCAAAGAAATCAGAGAATTCAGCCAAGGCCGTTGCTCTGTGACCTGAGCAGGCTTGTCCTGTACATGTTTTGCATTTCAGAAACACAGGAAAGGGAGCCAAGTGGAGGCGAGCAACGGAGCCAAGGAGGACAAAGTGTTTTCCCTCTAGGAAACCAGCTCGTCTTCCCCTTGGGGGCTTCGCACCTGGAGACAGAGAGATTAAAGAGAAAGTGTTTCTCCTCACTGGGTCACGTTCTGCCAGCTGGAGGGTTTTGTGAAACCTGAAAGCTTATACCCCTTAATAGAACTTAATTCATTGCCAGTATTTGGACGGAAGACCTCCAGGGAATACCAGGTTTGTAACATGGAGGCAGGAAATGGCCAACCACCTCTGAACATCTCATAGTTGAATGCACCACCAGGGGTCGCCAAAAGTCAACTACAGGAAAGGAAGGAAGGAAGGAAGGAAGGAAGGAAGGAAGGAAGGAAGGAAGGAAGGAAGGAAGGAAGGAAGGAAGGAAGGAAGGAAGGAAGGAAGGAAGGAAGGAAGGAAGGAACGCTGCATGACTGACTTGGGGACTCAGGTCAAAGGTCGTTGGAAGGTACAGTATGCAACCCCTCCCCCCTTGTGGAAGCGATGCAGATCTATGTTTCAGCAGTGACCAGGTAGGAGATCTCTCCAGGAATCCTGGATAAGCCGTGTGGTGGAAGGAAGAAGCGGGGAGAAAATGGAAACCGATAAATGTGGGGTTCCAAGACTGGAATTGCACATGTATAATTGAATTGGCTCTAAAGAGCAACCCAGAACGGTTAAACAACGGCAGGCACGCCACGGAGAGGAAGATTTGACTCTCTTACCCTTCTCTGGATCATCCAGTCTGTTTTTAGCAGAGTTGCCAACTCCAGACAGGGAAATTCCTGGAGATTTGGGAGTAGAGCCTGGGTAGGTTACAGTTTAGGGATGGGAAGGAGCTCCACACCATATGATGCCACAGATCTCACTTTCCAAAGCAGCCACATTCTCCAAGGGAAGCGATCTCTGCTGTCCAGAGATTCGTTGCAATTCCGGGAGATCTCCAGGTCCCACCTGGAGATTGGCAATCCGACCGGGAGCCCCAAAGACCTGCACCTGGCTCCCAGGCGTAAACATTTGGGGCCAAGGCAGACGTCTCCCAATATAAGGGAACACAGGACTGCGTCTCTTTTTGCCCCTGGTCAGGAAAGGAAGCTGGAGTTTAATCCTCAGAAAAGAGAGAGAGACCAGAAGTGAAATATTTTATGGGTGGACGATTGGTCAGCAGGAAGGTAGGCACAAACACACCCCAGATAATGTACTGTCGAAGGCTTTCACGGCCGGATTCAACTGGTTGTGGTGGGTTTTCCGGGCTGTGTGGCCGTGGTCTGGTAGATCTTGTTCCTAACGTTTCGCCTGCATCTGTGGCTGGCATCTTCAGAGGTGTATCACAGAGAGAAGTGTGTCACGCTAGGAACAAGATCTACCAGACCATGGCCACACAGCCCGGAAAGCCCACAACACCCCAGAAAATTAGCATCACGTTGCCAGGAACAACTGTCCTGCAAAGCCTCCTGGTACCCAACCAGCCTATTATCCTAGCTCAGTGATGGCGAACCTTTTTGAGACCGAGTGCCCAAATTGCAACTCAAAACCCACTTATTTATTGCCAAGTGCCAACACGCCAATGTAACCCGAATACTGAGGTTTCAGTTTAGAAAAAACGGTTGACTTCGAGGCCTGTGTTACTCGGGAGTAAGCTTGGTGGTAGTCGGAGGCTTTGCTTTGAAGCAACTGTGCAATTCTTCCAATGGGTGAATCACGACCCTAGGAGGGTTTACTCAGAAGCAAGCCCCATTACCAGCAACCGAGCTTACTCCCAGGTAAAGGATTGCATTTTAGTTCTTTGCATGAAAATCATGGGGTTTAACAGAGCTTAACAGGGTTACCTACACTGCTTCCCCAAAACTAGGTCTTAGGTTTAATGCTAATATTCAAGCCCAGCGGCCCAGGCCAGTCTAGATGTGGGGGGGGGGGGCACTCTGGGCGTGCCCACAGAGAGGGCTCTGAGTGCCACCTCTGGCACCCGTGCCATAGGTTCGCCACCACTGTCCTAGCTCTAACGACCAGGAGCAGGAGAGTCATCTAATGGCTAATAAACGAAGAGGGCGACCAAATCTCCCCCACAAGAAGCCCCAAATAAGTCCCTTCAGCTCAGCCAAAGGCAGTGATGGCGAATCTTTTTAGAGACGGCGAGTGCAGAAGCCAGGGCAGAAGCGAGGGAAACTGCACCTGGAGACCGCGTGCCCTGCGCTCTGTGCCACTTTCACGCCCATGCCCTGCCTGGAATGCCCGGGAATGTCCCGAAACACTCCCCCGCTTCGCCCCTAAAAACACCCTCTTCACTCTCCCCGTGGAGTTGCCATGGGCCCCAGTGCGTGTTCGTGCACCCCTAAGCCTCCTTTGGCCAAGTGCCACTACCCAAGTGCCCAAATTGGGGAGACACAAAGAGGGCTCTGAGTGCCACCTCTGGCACCCGTGCCATAGGTTCGCCACCACTGGCCTAAGGGGAACGGCCTTGGCGGCTGCAGCCTCGAAGTTTCCCAAAGAGCCACATGCAGGGAAGGCCTTCTAATCCCTCTTTCCCCGGCTGTTATTCTTTGGCGCTGCGAATAGCAGCATCTTGATCCCGTCGCTTCTTTCCATGGGAGGAGCTCCAGCCCAGCAGCAGAGCGCATTCCTCGCATGCACAAGGTCCCCTCCCGGGACCTCAGTTGCGGGATCTCGGATAGCACGGCTGGGAAAGGCCGGTCTCTGCCTGACACCCTGGAGAACCCCTGACATTCAGAGTCCTGCTGGGCCAGGGGGAGCAACAGCCATTAAGCATAAGCGACGCCTTTGCCCAGGACCAGGCCAAGTTCAGGTCCACGCACCTCCCAGTTAAAGCTGATCTGGGCCAAAGGGCCGCGGTGCAGAACACGATGACCCGCGGCGACCACACTGGGTGAGGCAGAGTCATGTGACAGACGACGGCTTCCTATACTCACACGCACATGGGGGGGGGGGCGCAAACCCCAGGTGGCAAGAGGGCTAGATACTCAGCTGTCTCTCCCAGCCTTCTGCAGATGCTGCGCTCTTTCTTGTGGGTAAACAGCATTTGTGGCAGCCAAAGGATTTCTCTCTGTTTTCTCCCTCCTTTGCCCCACCGCTGGCTGAGCTCTTTCGCTTTTTAAGTAGCCGCACAGAAAGCGTGATTAAGCACAACAATTCACCAGAGCGGTGTAAAGGATAATAGCGGTGGACTCTAATCTGGAGAACCAGGTTTGATCCCTCGTTCCTACGCACGAAGCCTTGGGCTGGTCACAGTTCTCTCAAGACTCTTTCAGTCCCACCTACTTCACAAGGTATCTGTTGTGGGGAGAGGAAGGGAAGGAGTTTGTAAGTCGCTTGGAGACTTCTTACAGTTGAGAAAAGCAGCAGTGGCGTAGAAGGTTAAGAGGTTGTGTATCTAATCTGCAGAACCGGGTTTGATTCCCAGCTCTGCCGCCTGAGCTGTGGAGGCTTCTCTGGGGAATTCAGATTAGCCTGTACACTCCCACACACGCCAGCTGGGTGACCTTGGGCTAGTCACAGTTCTTCGGAGCTCTCTCAGCCCCACCCACCTCACAGGGTGTTTGTAGTGAGGGGGGAAGGGCAAGGAGATTGTCAGCCCCTTTGAGTCTCCTGCAGGAGAAAAAGGGGGGATATAAATCCAAACTCCTCCTCCTCCTCCTCCTCCTCCTCCTCCTCCTCCTCCTCCTCTTCTTCTTCTTCTTCTTCTTCTTCTTCTTCTTCTTCTTCTTCTTCTTCTTCTTCTTCTTCTATAGCTTCATCTGCTGGATTTCCACTCTTTTTATAAATAGATTTTTTTCCCCCTGTAGCACTCAGCTGTTAAAAGCACAGGAGCCCAGCCAGAAATAAAGCTGGCAACTGCAGACTATAAAACTGTTATAACATCACAAGCTCAGGAACTGTACTGCTGTAACGCGGACGCGTACAGGAAACCCGAGGAAAACTGTGGACCGGCACGCACATTCCCCCCCCCCCCACTAGCAGCCCCACCCCTCCTAGCCTCTCTTTCCCCTTCTGTGCGCCCCCCCCCCCCAACAGCATTCCTGCAAGGTAACGCAAAGTTAGGCACAAGCAGGAAGACAATCCGAGGACTATGCCGCCTCCCCTCCGCCAGATGTGCATTAATAAAGCAGCTGCCCTCTAAGCTAATAAGGTCAGTTACTGGCTCCAGCGAGACGAGAAAACAAGCCGGGACTTGGCAGGCGCGCAGCTCCGGCTTGGCACTCGCTGAGCCTTGGCTTCCTGAATTCTTGAAGCATCAAGAGCGGCAAAGAGGGGGGGGGGAAGTGGTGAAAAATAAGCATCCGAACAAAACCCCAGCCGTCTCCATCGCTCCCCCCCCCCCGCCCGCCCCACCTCGCTCCTGCCAGTTTCTTCCCCGTGGCCTCTAAATAAGATGCTTCCCTTGAACCACAGCGAGGAGTCTGGCAGGGAAGGCTGCCCTGCGGTCGAAAGCACCCAAAGGCCGGTGGAAGGGGGAGAAGGAGACGCAGGCGAAGAGGGACAGGCAGACCTTTGCGCTGACAGCCGGCACGAACGCCCTGTGAGTGGGAGGAGAGGGGACAGAGTCCTGCGCTCAGAGGGCAGGGGGAAACTGGGGGGGCTATCCTGGGGGGGGGTACGGGTTCCATTTCGGGCATCTGCTTTCATCTGCACATCTTCAGGCATCTGCTTTCATCTGCATACCTGGAAAACCTGAACTTCACAAAAAGCAACAGTGCCTCTGGGCATGTGCAGAGTACCTTCTCCACCGTCCATAAGCAACTCCATGTATTCCACAGATAAATGTCCTGCCCTGTTTTGGGAAAGGAGGGGGAAATCAAAAGGGGGTTAGGAAAAAGGCACACACTGGGTTAAGAGCAGCAGTGGCGTAGGAGGTTAAGAGCTCATGTATCTAATCTGGAGGAACCGGGTTTGATTCCCAGCTCTGCCGCCTGAGCTGTGGAGGCTTATCTGGGGAATTCAGATTAGTCTGTGCACTCCCACACACGCCAGCTGGGTGACCTTGGGCTAGTCACAGCTTCTCGGAGCTCTCTCAGCCCCACCTACCTCACAGGGTGTTTGTTGTGGCGAGGGGAAGACAAGGAGATTGTCAGCCCCTTTGAGTCTCCTGCAGGGAGAGAAAGGGGGATAAATCCAAACAACTCCTCCTCTCCTCCCTCCTCCTCCTCCTCTCTCCTTCTTCTTCTTCGCTCTTCTTCTTCTTCAGAATCTGGGGTAAGTTCCTGGGGTCAAGTAACTTCATTTTGGGGCAAGGAATCTGCTTCCGTTCCCCCAAGCTGCCTTCATCCCAGAAAACACAAATGTTGCAGAAAGTAGGGCCTTCTGGGCAAGTGCAGAGTACTTTTTTCTCCAGCACCCATCTAAAGCAACTGCACAGAGTCCACGATTATCTTGAGGGATTGGGAGCCGGGCTTCTAAGGAGATATGATTTCCAGGCAAGAATCTCTTTAATCAACAAAGCCCTGCCCAGGGACTCAGAGTCCAGTGACTGACCAGAGTTTGCATTGGATCGGCATACGAAAGCAGGGAAGGCACCAGCCCGAACGCCATGAGGAGGCGGAGCCACCGAGACGAGCGATGTTAGCTCTTTGGCTGGCTCTTTGTCCTTCAGAAACTCCCAGTCAACAGAGGCTGAAATAGGTACAAGGACAAACTCTTTCTACTCTCAGATTCTGCAGATAAATGAGGCTGCCTGGATGGTGAGATTTAATTCAAGTCCTCTTCTTCTCTGTAAGTTAGCAGTTCTCGGTCGCCCAAGAACCAGGTCCCAAGCACCAGGCCTTTAACTTTCGGCAGCCCTGCTTTCTGATCCCAAATGGGTCAAATCTCTAGCAGCTTTTAATTCCTCACTCCCCCAAGGCTGTATAGCACATCAGCTAGCAAAAAAAGGCAGAGCAAATTCTGCCCCCAAGGTAAACTGGATTACTCTTTCCAGCCTGCATACATATTATGCAAAACTGAGTCAGTTGACATGCATTTGTTCTGCATAAATTTATTCCTGCAAAGAGAGGGCCGTCCCGAAGAAGAGAGAAAAATAGTGGGATGTATGGCACAGGAAGCTCCTCCCCGACCACCCCTGCAAATTCATTTTAATTTTTACATGCACACTCCAGTCACAAGAACGACATTGCACGCCAAGTGCAATCAAGCTTTTCTCTGTGGTTTCAGCCCACACTATTTTGTGCAGCATCTTTTTTCACAGCTCAAGAGCTAGGAATTTGTTTTAATAGGGAAGCTGTGAAGTAGCTTTTTCAGCTAAACTTTCAAGCAGGATGGATGCGTGCATTGACTGGCACTCGGGTACAGCGCAATTGTAGCACACACACTGACACAAAATAAATCAAGCATCGACGTTACTGAGCGCTGCGTGAAGACACATCCTAGCACGTTCAAGGGTTTAACTTTTGTCTCCCCCCATAAAATGTAGGGATGACTCACAGAGACTGGCAACTCTGCTTGACTTATAAGTACTTGAGCCACAAATATGCACACACGGAGTCTACTTGGAATGAGTCTACTGAACACATACATAGGCCCCAATTAAGAACCTTCTTCCCCAAATCCCCCCAACACTCTCACATACATGCAACAATAACTATGCATTTTATGTTTAGGGGTCATAGAATCATAAAGCTGGAAGAGGCCCTAAGGGCCATCAAGTCCAACCCCTGCAATGCAGGAACACACACAATCAACAAAGCACTGCCCTTGACAGATGGCCACCCAGCTCCTCTCTTCCAACAACACCTCCGAAGAAGGAGACTCCACCACACGTTTCGAGGTAGGTGGAATTCCATTGTCGAACAGCCCACACTGTCAGGAAGTTTTTTTCTCCTGATGTTTAGGGTGGAATCTCTGTTCCTTCCCCTTGAACTCCATGACTCCTGGTAATATCTCTAGTCTCTGGGGCGACAGAAAACAAGCTTGCTCCCTCACCAACACTTTGACATCCTTTCAAATATATGTCACCTCTCAACTTTCTCTGCACCAATCTAAACATCCCCAGCTCCCCTAATCTTTTCTCCCTCAGTAGGGCAGAGACTCCAGACCTTTTACCATTTTAGTCGCCCTCCTCTGGACCCGCTCCAGATTGTCAACATCCTTATCCTTAGAAATTGTGGCTTCCAGAACTGTACACAATATTCCATGTGAGGTCTCTACCTAATGCAGAAATAGAGAGGTACAAATTACATCCCTCGATCTGGACACGATACTCTCTATTGATACAGCCCAGGAATCGCATTGGCTTCTCTTGGCTGTCAAAGATCATCACTGCTGACTCATGGTCAGTTTGTGGTCTACTAAGACTCCCAGATCCCTTTCGCATGCAGTGTTGTCAAGGGTCCTCAACCTTTTTGAGCCTGTGACCCCCTTTGTCATTCTGACAAAGCATGGTGAGTGCAGCCACAAAGTGGCAGTCATGAAATGGCTGCATCAGGAGGCAGATCCAGCTATGCCGCAGCTGCCACAGCTTCTCTCCCGGGACATAGCAAAGACCCTTGTGCTGTGGAGGCAGCTGCTATCTTTTCAAAAAATCTGCACAGCCAATCAAATCTCCCCTGGTCCACCAGAGGCCTTGCTGGGTAATAGTCCCGCCCACTTTCTAAGACCACTTGACAGGCACCAGTAAAGTCCCGCCCACTTTCTAAGACCACTTGACAGGCACCAGTAAAGTCCCGCCCACTTTCTAAGACCACTTGACAGGCACCAGTAAAGTTCCACCCACTTTCTAAGACCACTTGACAGGCACCAGTAAAGTCCCGCCCACTTTCTAAGACCACTTGACAGGCACCAGTAAAGTCCCGCCCACTTTCTAAGACCACTTGACAGGCACCAGTAAAGTCCCGCCCACTTTCTAAGACCACTTGACAGGCACCAGTAAAGTCCGCCCACTTTCTAAGACCACTTGGCAGGCACCAGTAAAGTCCCGCCCACTTTCTAAGACCACTTGGCAGGCACCAGTAAAGTCCCGCCCACTTTCTAAGACCACTTGGCAGGCACCAGTAAAGTCCCGCCCACTTTCTAAGACCACTTGGCAGGCACCAGTAAAGTCCCGCCCACTTTCTAAGACCACTTGACAGGCACCAGTAAAGTCCCGCCCACTTTCTAAGACCACTTGGCAGGCACCAGTAAAGTCCCGCCCACTTTCTAAGACCACTTGGCAGGCACCAGTAAAGTCCCGCCCACTTTCTAAGACCACTTGACAGGCACCAGTAAAGTCCCGCCCACTTTCTAAGACCACTTGGCAGGCACTAGTAAAGACATTGATATCCCCACCATGCCCATGAGCACGTCATTGGGGCCCCCTGGACTACAGTGAAACCTTAAGGAGAGGTACTCCATGTCTAAGCCCATTCATTTCAATAGGCTTAGACTGGGGCAACTTTGCATAGGACTGTACTGCCAGAGGTGGGTCTGCACTCTGCACATGTTCAGAAGCACCAGCCCCTTAAGAGCCCAGCCTGCCTTCTAAGACAAATCCCCCCACCCGACCCCGCACTTTCTGCAACCGGGCCCCCTCCTGCCAGTATCTGGGCTTGGCTCCTAACGCCCCAGGACGCTGCTCCATCCAAGCACGCTTTATTGGCTAGTAAAAGCTCCCCGGGAAAGGGGGGCGTCTGCTGTTATCACCACATATTTTCCCAGCAGTTTCACCTCAGCGAGCAGCCCCAACCACCGCCCGCACCCAGCGTGGCGCCTGAAACTCCCTTTGTTTTACTATTATAAAGCAAGCCAGATGCTGGCTGTAATCCTCCCAGCTGGAGAGGATTTGCAAACACGTTAGGCGCAGGCAGAGCTATTCCGAGGCAGCCCCTCCGCGCTACTGCGGTGCTCCGCAACGGCCTTCTCCATCTGCTGCCTATGAAAGGGTATCCCGGCCTGTAATTGGCTTCTTATGTCCAGATTAGGAGCAGACAAGGTGTCTCTCCGTTCCCTCCCCAGCCATCTGCGGCCACGCCAGCCACCAGTCAGGGCCTGTGAGAGAGCCTAGGGTCCCGTGGAAATGAACGGGGGGGGGGGGGGGAGAGACGGGAAGGAGGGCATTTGGCCCAGGAGTCAGCACCAAAGGCTGCCGCAGCACAGAGCCCTCCATCTGGAAAAGACAGGGCTGGTCTATTCTCTGGGCTCGAGGACCTTTCAGACAAACGGCTTCACCCGTTTCTGTCAGTCGATCCAGATGGACAACCAGAGCGAGGGGGGGGGGGCGGGAAGCCTTCTCTTGCAAGCGGCAAGTCGAAAACAGATGTTGCGGCTGAGCCAAGACGTCCAGAAGATTTAAGCTCTTCAGGAAAACCGCACAAGCCCCAAGAAGTGTGAGTCACGATTCATCAAACAAGCTTGTGGGAGCCAGGAATCGGCCGGCCAGCTGTGGAGCTGAGAAGTCCAGGGGTTCAGACTCCTGCTTTGGCCTTGAGATTTCGCACTCAGGGCCCAATCCCCTATTCCGGAACTCTCGGCATTCCCTCCAAAATTAAAACAAACAAACAAGGAAGCTGCTAGTCCATACGGATGCAGAGAAAAGTTTGCGGAAACAGGGGCAGTTCCTGGTAAATCCTGAGAAACGCAGGTCTGTGAAAAACCTTGCAGGATAGAGTGTAGGCTAGGCAGCAAGGTCTAAAGCAGTGGTGGCGAACCTATGGCATGGGTGCCAGAGGTGGCACTCGGAGCCCTCTCTGTGGGCACGCACAGAGTGCCCCCACACACACACACATCTAGGCTGGCCTGGGCCACTGGGCTTGATTATTAGCATTAAAACTAAGTTTTGGGGAAGCAGTGTAGGTAACCATGTTAAGTGCTGTTAAACTCCACTGATTTTCATGTGAAGAACTAAAGTGTGATCCTTTACCTGGGAGTAAGCTTGGTTGCTGGCAATGGGGCTTGCTTCTGTGTAAACCCTCGTAAGGTCGTGATTCACCCGTTGGAAGAGTTGCACAGTTGCTTCAAAGCAAAGCCACTGACTACCACCAAGCTTACTCCTAAGTAACGCACGCCTCGGAGCCAACGAAAACCTCAGTATTCTGGTTAAATTGCCGCATTGGCACTTTGCGATAAATAAGTGGGTTTTGGGTTGCAATTTGGGCACTCGGTCTTGAAAAGGTTCGCCATCACTGGTCTAAAGCTTTGACATCCAAAACCCAACTTTCCTCCACAATACCTCTTTGCCCCCTTCACATCCATCTAGTAATCATGCATTTATGGGGTGGGAGGGGATAGCTATTCAGTGGTGGGCGTGCACTCTCATATGTTCAGAACCACTGCGACCTTCAGTACTGACCTGGTCATCAATACAGACAAGACCCAAGACTATTATTCTCAGAACTTGAGACCCTCCTATGTCCCACCTCCTCCTGATCTCTGCATCCTCCCCCTCTTTCTATGCCTCCAGAGCTTGCCTAAAGACCCCCAAATGTTATTTGCTAATACATTCATCAAAAGAATCAAATAAGTGTCCTTTTGAAAATTTTGCATGCATGATCAAGAAAAGGCTAAAAGATTGTGCCCGTGTAATGATGGCTCAGTTGAATCTCCGGCCCACCAATTACTACACTGTCTCGGATTTAAGGAAATCAGATCCAAGTATGTGAATCTTACCCCTTTACATTTACCCAATCTCCCCGATTTAATTAGATTACACTACTTGTTGGACAATCCTGATCCTTCTCTCTGTATGATAGTGGCAGACTTTCTCCTGGAAATTACTAAATGCCAGTAGATTTCCTTCGACTTAACATTTATTTCCTGTATCGTATATGCTTTTTAATCTGTTTTTTTATTATTGTTGTACTGCTGTCTACGCCAATAAAGGCATGCATGATCCTGATCACGGTATTTGGGTTCCGTGTGCATATGCATGGGAGCACATGAGAGGCAGTGTGGAGTAGTGGCTAAGAAAGGTAGACTCCAGTCTGGAGAACAGGGTTTAATTCAGTGGTGGGATTCAGCAGGTTCACACCACTTCGGCAGAACCGGTTGTTAAAAAGGTGCTCGTAAACAACCGCTTGTTAAATTATTTGAATCCCACCACCGGAACCAGTTGTTAAATTATTTGAATCCCATCAGTGGTTTCATTCTCCACCCCTCCACATGGGCTACACTCTGTTCCACATAAAGATGACAGTCTGGTCAGTGGAGGTGCAGCGGTTGAGAAAGACGTATGCGTCCGCATTAGGATATAGTCCCAAACAAACATGAGAATTATCGAAGCCTTTCACGGCTGGATTCAAACTGGTTGTGGTGGGTTTTCCAGGCTATGTGGCCGTGGTCTGGTGGATCTTTTTCCTAACGTTCCACCAGACCACGGCCACACAGCCTGGAAAACTCACCACAACCACGAGAATTATCATTCATTTCAATGCACTGCCTTTGTCAAAACCATTGTTTTGTGCATTATTGAACAGTAGCAGTAAAATCCATTGTGAAGCAATACAACAGGCTCTAAAGACAGCTGTTGGCGGAAGGCGCAGCAGCGAGACAGCGTCTGCTTAAATCGGTAGGGAACCAAGTCACTTGGCACCCATCGCTAAAGGTTCTCTGGAACAGGTTACTTTGGAAAAAATGTTCTGTTTCAACTTGTAATTGTACCACTAATATTAAATGTGTTTATATTACAGGTCTGTTTTCCCATCCAAATTACCAAGAAGACAGGAAACATACAAAGAAAATTGCTTCAACTAAGTTTTAATGTTTTGTGTCTTATTTACACCCACTTGAAGTTTGTACATGCATCACAGATATCCAGGCCCTACCTGGAGGTTGGCAAGCCTGGTACTGAATGTTTTCTGGTATGTGTCTGACTTTGTCGAAGGGAGTGGAAATAGGCTGGGCAGACAGATCTGATGAGGGCGTGAGGGGGTCACCTCTGGCGTAGGAGGTTAAGAGCTCATGTATCTAATCTGGAGGAACCGGGTTTGATTCCCAGCTCTGCCGCCTGAGCTGTGGAGGCTTATCTGGGGAATTCAGATTAGCCTGTGCACTCCCACACATGCCAGCTGGGTGACCTTGGGCTAGTCACAGTACTTCTGAGCTCTCTCAGCCCCACCTACCTCACAGGGTGTTTGTTGTGAGGGGGGAAGGGCAAGGAGATTGTAAGCCCCTTTGAATCTCCTACAGGAGAGAAAGGGGGGATATAAATCCAAACTCCTCCTCCTCCTCCTCCCCCTCCTCCTCCTCCTCTTCTTCTTCTTCTTCTTGATCCCAGGTGGAGGTTTTTCACACCACCTGACCTTTTCAGCTGGAGATGCCTGGAATCAAACCTGGGACTTCCTGCATATCAAACAGATGTTCTGTCACTGAGACACAGCCCCTCCCCACGTGGTCGTCATCATGAAGACTTTCCATCAGGCCTGGCGCTCTGTGGCTGCAACTCAGTTGCCAGATTTGTGCAGATGCCAGATTTGGACAGGCAGGAGACTGAAAAAAACCCTCCAAATATAAATACATTATTTCCTTGAACTGAAACGACACTGGTGTGCAGCGTGGCGTAGTGGTTAAGAGCAGGCGGATTCTAATCTGGAGAAGTGGGTTTGGCTCCTCACTCTTCCACCTGAGTGGCAGAGGCTTATCTGGTGAACCAGATGTGTTTTCGCACTCCCACATTCCTGCTGGGTGACCTTGGGCAAGTCACAGTTCTCTCAGGACTCTCTCAGCCCCACCTACCTCACAAGGGGTGTCTGTTGTGGGGAGAGGAAGGGAGAGGAGCTTGTAAGCCACCTTGAGTCTCCTTACAGGAGAGAAAGGTGGGGTATAAATCCAAACTCTTCTCTTCTCTCTTCTATTCACCCCACTGGGAAAACATGCATGTACCGATGGTTATACTAAATTTCCCCAGTGGAGCAAACAGCGTCCATTTCAGGTCAGGAAAACAGTGCGGTGGGAAGGGGGAGGTCCCATTTGGATGGGCCCAATATGAACGGGCCCACAGAACATCCAGATCTGGTGACTTGACCACAAAGGCGACACAAATCACTCTATAACATGAGAATCAGCCCTAAAACAGCTGTGCTCTCAAGTCACAGCTGCCTTGTGGCCACCTCGCAGGGTTTCCAAGGCAGGAAACATTCAGAGGTGGTTTGCCGTCTTCCCACCCGACTCAGGACACCCACCCACCCCTTGACTTTTTCCGGGGGACTACTACAGCTCCCTGGGGAAGATGCATCTTCACTACCCCAGAGACAAAACAACCAACTGTAAGTGTCAAGAGACAGTAGGATAACAAACGGAGGTCCCTTAAGGGTCATTCCCCAACAACACTGCATTGGAGGGGCTGGGAAGGTCGGAGAGAAAGATTCAAAATGTTAACGTGGGTTAATACACAAAGAGTTTCATGAGCCAAACGTTAAGGGGGATGGGACTGAAGCAAAAGCAACCAACCTTAGAGCAGGGATTAAAGAAACGACAGGGGTAATTCAACTTGACAGGCTAAAAAGATAAGAAGCAATTCGCCACTAACTAAAGCTCCGCACCGAAAACGCAAAAATAAAAGTGCCAGACGGAGGAGAAAGTAGAATTCCTTCAAAACTCTCCTGCTGGCTTCATTTTTATGCATTTTTTCCCCCAAAAGACATCTTGGAAGCCTGTATCCAACAGGTGAGGCGTGGACCTGTTAAAACAAACAGATGAACTGTACCTATTCTGCGATCTATTTCCACAATTAAAAAAAATATAATAACAATTTAATTGGAAAATTCCCAAATGGTTGGCAAGATTTACAAAGAGCCAATTTGATCCAAAACTATGCAGGAAATTTACACTGTTACCGTGTTTCCCCGAAAATAAGATAGTGTCTTATATTAATTTTTGCTCCCAAAGATGCGCTATGTCTTATTTTCAGGGGATGTCTTATATTTCTGTGTTCTGTTCGTCGGGCGTGCTTCCAAACAAAAACTTTGCCACGTCTTACTTTCGGGGGATGCCTTATATTTCGCACTTTAGCAAAACCTCTACTACGTCTTATTTTCAGGGGATGTCTTATATTCGGGAAAACAGGGTATTTACATTGTTTATAGTTTGCCTATAAACGTTTTTTTAAAAACACTAATTCGCAAAGGCCCGCTGGAAAAAGATTGGCAGCAGAAAACGAGGTCAAGTCACAGCCAACCTATGGCAACCCCATGTAAACTCCGTAGAGTTTTCAAGGCAAGAGGTGGTTTGCCATCATCGCCTGCCTCTGCAAAGTGACACTGGATTTCCTGGATGGTCTCCCAACCAATCACCCACCAGGGCCCTGGTTTCCAAGATCTCATGAGATCAGACTGGTCTGGATCATCCAGTCTAGAAGAAGAAGAAGAGTTTGGATTTATATCCCCCCTTTCTCTCCTGTAGGAGACTCAAAGGGGCTTACAATCTCCTCTCCCTTCCCCCCTCACAACAAACACCCTGTGAGGTGGGTGGGGCTGAGAGAGCTCCGAGAAGCTGTGACTAGCCCAAGGTCACCCAGCTGGCGTGTGTGGGAGTGTACAGGCTAATCTGAATTCCCCAGATAAGCCTCCACAGCTCAGGCGGCAGAGCGGGGAATCAAACCCGGTTCCTCCAGATTAGATACACGAGCTCTTAACCCCCTACGCCACTGCTGCTCTTTTCTGTCTAGGGCAGAAAAGGGGAACCGACAAGCAGGAACACAGGCAAACTGCACTCCGAGCCTGGCTATCTCACCCCACTGCCCTGCTGACCTCAGAAAAGGCTGTGTGACAAACCCTCCACATCTGCTTCCAAACCCTGCAACATGCAAGAGTGAGCGGACCTCTGCAGGGAATTGCAGAAGTAGCACGTTCAAAAGTGTTGCATGGAAAAGAGGAGAGAGGAGGAAGGAACCAGAAGTCTGGCTGAGGCTACCTCCTTGAGGGAGCTCCAGTCCAATCCAGTAGCATCTTAGAAACCAACAAGATTTTCCGGTGCTTTGGCTCTTGAAAGATCCTACCCCCAAAATGCTGCTGGTGTCACAGGCGCCGCGGGACTCGAATGGAGCTCTTCCACAGCAGACCGGCACAGCTACCCTCTGAAACTATCTCCTTGGGGGAGAAATCATGAAACTCAAGAGCGGTTTGTCACGAAAACACTGTTGAATGCAGAAATCGCTCTGGATTTCAGCTTGTGCCTGAAACATGCCTGATTCTAGGTTATGGTGTTATCCCTAAGACAGTGACACCCTTCTAAATCCAATGATTTTAGAAAGGGGTAGCTTCCCTTTGGATGGGAACCAGTTTCACCCATGAGGGGTAACATACTTTCAATGCACTCTATTCAGCTGCACTTGAATGTGTCTGAAAGCAGCCACATAGTCCCGTGGTGGCAAACCTATGGCACTCCAGATGTTCATGGACTACAATCCCCATCAGCCCCTGCCAGAAGGGCCAATAGCCATGCTGGCAGGGGCTGATGGAGATTGTAGTCCATGAACATCTGGAGTGCCATAGGTTCACCATCACTGATTATAGTCCAGTGATGGCGAACCTTTTTGAGATCGAGTGCCCAAACTGCAACCCAAAACCCACTCATTTATCGCAAAGTGCCAACACGGCAATTTAACCTGAATACTGAGGTTTTAGTTTAGAAAAAACGTTTCTAGGGCGTGCGTTACTCGGGAGTAAGCTTGGTGGTAGTTGGTGGCTTTGCTTTGAAGCAACTGTGCAACTCTTCCAATGGGTGAATCACAACCCTAGGAGGGTTTACTCAGAAGCAAGCCACATTGCCAGCAACCGAGCTTACTCCAAGATTGTGCTTCAGTTCTTCAAATGAAAATCAGTTTAACAGCGTTTAACAGGGTTACTACACTGCTTCCCCAAAACTAGGTCTTAGGTTTAATGCTAATAATCGAGCCCAGCAGCCCAGACCAGCCTAGATGGGGGGGGGGGGGGGCGACTGTTTGCAAGTGCCCACAGAGAGGGCTCTGAGTGCCACCTCTGGCACCCGTGTCATAGGTTCGCCATCACTGTTATAGTCTAATAAAGACAACGCCTGCCACACTCCAAGAAAAAGCTGGAAGAAAGGCGAAAAGAGCCAATTGGCCATGCTGGCAGGGGCTGATGGGAATTGTAGTCCATAACATCTGGAGTGCCAAAGGTTCGCCACCACTGGTGTAGTGGGTAAGAGCAGTGGACTCTGATCCAGAGAAATAGGTTTGATTCCTCACTCCTCCACACGGGGCACCTGATAAATCCTACCCCCTCCTGATTTCCAGATATTTCCCCTCTTTCTATGCCTCCAGAACTGGCCCAAAGTTCCCCACAAGTGTCCTTTTGAAAAGTCTGCATCTTTGATCTTGAGTGTAGCATTTGGGTTACAAGTGCACACGCATGGGAGCACACGACAGCCAGCAGTAGGTGTAGTGGTTAAAAACGGCGGACTCTAATCTGGAGAACTGGGTTTGATTCCCCACTCCTCCACATGGGCTAGTCCAGGGGTAGGGAACCTGTGGCTCAAGAGCCGCATGCGGCTCTTCTGCCCTTGCACTGTGGCTCCCCGAGCCGAGCCACCGGCCCCATCCTTCCCCGCCCTGCAGGCAGTAGGGCGGGCGCACCAACTGCCCACGGCGGGCTTCGCACCGCTGGCTTTCCTCCTCGCTCAGCCTCTGTTGAGCGGGCTGGCTTTCCCCGGCAGTCGGCGAGGCCGAGTCATTGGTTTCATCCCTTCCTGCAGGTGCAGGGCGGGCGACCAACTGCCCACGGCCTGGGCTGCACCGCTGGCTTCTCCTCAGCCTCTGTTGAGCTGGGCGATGCCCTCGGGTAGCCGGCGAGGCCGAGCCGCTGGCTTCATCCTTGCCCACCCTGCAGGTGGTAGAGGCGCCTGCCCACGATGCGGCTGGGCTGCACGGCGAGCTTCCCCTCGCCAGCCCTGTTGGGTGAGCTTTCCGGCAGCCCGGCGAGGGCCGAGGCAGCTGGCTTCATCATACCCTGCAGGCAGCAGGGCGGGCGCATCCATGCGCTTCTCAGAATAAGTGGAGTAAAAGGTTAAAAAAACCCTATATATATAGCGTTATCTTTATTTTAAATGTCAAAAATTATTTGCGGCTCCAATTGTTTTCTTTTTCTGTGGAAAAAGGGTCCAAATGGCTCTTTGAGTGTTAAAGGTTCCCTACCCCTGGGCTAGTCATAGTTCCAGGTGACTACTGGCTCGTCACAGTTCTCTCAGAACTCTCTCAGTCCCAACTATCTCACAAGGTGTCTGTTATGGGGAAGGGAAAGGAGCTTGTAAGTCGTCTTGAGTCTCCTTACAAGAGAGAAATGTGGGGTATAAAACCCTTTTTCTTCTCCAAGTCAGTTTTAAAGACGAGGAAACGAGGAAGGGGAAAAACAAGGAAAGAGAGAGAGAGAGAGAGAGAGAGCATGTGTGTGTATGTATCCAAGTTCAGCAGGGAAGGGGAAAAGGTGGTTTGATGACCAAAGTCATTGAAAAAATTTTTGGCACGCCTGCCCTGGGAGCACTGGCCAAGGGCCCGGCTCGTAGCTGAACTTAAACAAACTCCTGTTGCAGCCATCTGCTTGATTTTAAAATAAGTCAAACAATCTGTTGAGCCGTGGGTGATCAAATTTCCATCTGTGCGGACGCCTGCTCGCCTGCCTGGAGCCACTGCTTGCCTCTACCAGCCAAACCCTCCCAGCAGCATGTGGCGGCCCTAATTCCTCCAGGAAAAGAAGAAACCGAACCTCCCCAACAACAACACCCCGGCTGGCTGCCTTCCCCCCGCCCCCATCCCTCTCCGGGCTCCTAAACTCCAACCAATTGCTATTTTTACAGCCACTCACCCAAACAGGGCATTTAAATAGGAGCTGAGCAAGGGACCCAGGGTTACCCGAAGGGGTCTCCTGGTCAAATGCCACACGGAGCAGGGAGAGGAGGCTGCCAACCTGCGGCAGACACTGCTTGGCTACTGTAGGCAAGGGGGAAGATCCTGCCAGAGCCTGTAGCCAGGGCAAGCGTGAAAAGGCAGGGGCGCAACCGTCATTAGTTAGATCTGAGATCAGTTGCACTTTAAAGAGCAACCGGATTTTTCATCCTATGTGCTTTTGAGCGTCTGACAAAGGGAGCTGAGGCTCATTCCGCACATGCAGAATAATGCACTTTCAAACTGCTTTCAGTGCTCTTTGAAGCTGTGCGGAATAGCAAAATCCACTTGCAAACAGTTGTGAAAGTGGTTTGAAAACGCTTTATTTTGCGTGTGCGGAAGGGGCCTGAGATTCTCAGAAGCTTACACCCTGGAAATCTGGTTGCTCTCTAAGGTGCTCCTGGATTAGAATCCAGCTCTTCCACTGCAGACCAACATGGTTACTCTCAGAAACTATTGCTATGGGGGGCTCTTTCTTCTGTATGGGTTCTTCAAATGAAGGCTTGTATCCTACACAACAGGAGTAGAGTTGCAATAAAGGGCAATTGGCGTCCCTCCCTCTCACACCCTGGTCAATATCAAGAAGGATATTGACAAGCTGGAACGAGTCCAGAGGCGGGCAACCAAAATAGTAAAAGATCTGGAATCCGTGCCCTTTGAGGAGAGACTTAAGGAGCTGGGGATGTTCAGTTTGGTGAACAGAAGGTGAAGAGGTGACATGATGGCCATGTTTAGATATTGGAAGGGATGTCATGTTGGTGAGGGAGAAGAAGAAGAGGAGTTTGGATTTATATCCCCCCTTTCTCTCCTGTAGGAGACTCAAAGGGGCTGACAATCTCCTTGCCCTTCCCCCCTCACAACAAACACCCTGTGAGGTGGGTGGGGCTGAGAGAGCTCTGAGAAGCTGTGACTATCCCAAGGTCACCCAGCTGGCGTGTGTGGGAGTGTACAGGCTAATCTGAATTCCCCAGATAAGCCTCCACAGCTCAGGCGGCAGAGCTGGGAATCAAACCCGGTTCCTCCAGATTAGATACACGAGCTCTTAACCTCCTACGCCACTGCAAGCTTGTTTTCTGCTGCTCCAGAGACCAGGACCGGGAGTGATGGGTTCAAGGGGAAGGAAAAGAGATTCCACCTAAACATCAGGAAAAACTTCCTGACAGTGAGGGCTGTTTGACAGTGGAATGCACTACCTCGGAGTGAGGTGGAGTCTCCTCCTTTGGAGGTTTTTCAAGAGAGGCTGGGTGGCCATCTGTCAGGAGTGCTTTGATCGTGTGTTCCTGCATTGCAGGGGGTTGGACTTGATGGCCCTTGGGGTCTCTTCCACCTCTATGATTCTACGATTCTCCGACCCCTTCTTAACTGCACCCTCCTTGGTTACAACCTCCCCCCCCCCCCCACTCCCTGCCAAAAGCATCAGGGGTAGAAAGTGCAGGAATTATAGGAGAATGAGAAAATTAGCAAAAACTGCCCTCCCCTTCTTCCATTCCATGTTTTCTGCAAGCAGGGTTCAGAAAGTCGGGGGTCCAGGCTGACAAATGCAGAAACGGGAGATGTGCAGACAGATCATCATCTTAAGTGGACTTTTCTGCACAGATGAACTAACTATCGGGGGGGGGGGGGAACCTGGATGAGATGTTTACACACGCAGCACTGCGACCAAGACTCTAGGGAAAGAAGTAGGGCGCGGAGCCTAGCAACTGCCCATCTGGGTTAAGGAACCCATCTAGCAACTGCTACAGAACTCGTACCTGTTCAACCCCCCCCCCCCATCCCCCCACTCAGACAAAAAGCCCAAGATGTTCAGAAACCCCGAGCGGAATCTGCTCGCACAAACTCACAGCAAAACACGCACACAGGCGGCAAGCAGAGGCTGCTAACTGCACGTTGGCCGCTCCCTGTTTTGGGGACAGCGGGACGGAACGCTCGGCCAACCAAAATAGCAATCGGGATTCCCAGGTGGCAAGCGCTGACCCAGGAAAAAGCTGCATCTGTTCGTTGGCAGGCCAGTGCAAAGGAAAGCATGTGAGAGACGTGGCACCTTTGTTCAGCGGAAAAGGGGGAAGGTGACGGGGCTTTCATAATCCTCGGCCCAGAATGTCCTAGGACTGCATGCCAGGAAACAGAGGAGGAAGAAAGGCCCAAAGAAGGGGGGAGGGTTATTGGAGAACAGAGTGGGGGAAGCCTGCGGGGGCCACAGGCCAACTTTCACTGCACAGGAGCAGCTACCCAGAGGTATCCTTTTCAGTTCCCCTGCCCACGCTCTGATTCCGGCGCCAACCGGCTCTCCTAAACACTCCCTGCCCCTAAATTGTTCCTGCTTGTGGCACCTAAGCATCCAGCGCCTACCTGTAAGTTCTGCCGCCCTCCAACCCCCCCATGGTGTGCTCTGATGATCAGATTTGAGTGGGAACAGAGAAGAAAGCCTCAACAGGGGGCAAATCCCTGGCCTTGAGTCACTGGCAGGAACTGCAAGCAGGGGAGAATGCCAGTTCTGGATGAAAACAATCTATGATGCCGGGGGGTTTGTGGGGATTCTGTCACGCCAAAGCAAGAGGGAGGTGGGAAAGGAAGTCCTTTCTGGTCTTCCTGCTTCGGGCATCTCTGTCCAGCGCCGTAGTGCTCTTCTGATTTAAGAAGAGTCAAAAGCTTGAAGGCACAGATGCTGGGCTGTGGCAGGAACGAAGAAGGGGAAGTCACAAGGAAACCTCCTCTCTGGGCTTTCGCTGCAATTTCCACGGCCCAGACAAAGGCCCTCGGTCCTGCTGCCAGCCAGTCCCAGGCACCAGAAAGCTTTGGCTCCAAGCAGCTCAGCGCCAGGGCCAGCGGCTGCGTTGGAGAATAAACATCTCACAGTGCAAAGGGGGCCGGAGCCAAGCGCCACCCGGCTCCTGTAAACAGCCTCTTCTTGGCCAGCCATCGGGCGGGCTGGGAATTAGCACTTTGCTGGTAATAAATACAGCCGGGGAGCGCAGGGGAGGAGGCAGCCAGAGCCCCCCCCCCCCCCCCGCACCCTTCCCCAACAAGACGGTGCAAAGTTATCAATGGAGAAGCCAGATATGTTATGAATGGCAGGCACCAGCCAGAGGTTCAAGTCTCCCCTGCGGAACTCCGTGGGGGTTAACCCTTCACATCCCACACAGCTGTCACAGCTGATCTCAGCACTGGGGCAAGAATTGACTGAGGGGCGTGGCTTCGCAGGGTTCAAGCAGGAACGGGGAAACTGAGTGTATAGCAGAGAGCAATTCAAAACAGCAAACGCTGAGGTCTAATCTAAACGCGACAGTGGGCTTCATGTATACGGTCAAAGTAGGTTCAGAGCGGAGTGCCGTGCATATCCAATTCAAAACCCCCAAACAGGAGTAGTGAATTCTTTTTCACTAAGTCCAGCTCATACAATGCAGAACCCCAGACAAGTATGTATGTATGTATGTATGTATGTATGTATGTATGTATGTATGTATGTATGTATTTTATTTATTTATTTATTTATTTATTTGCCAATAGGGACCCAAAATGACTCCTATCTTCCTCCTCTCCTCCATTTTATCCTCCCAAAGACCTCAGGAGACGACGTGTGACAAGTCCACAGTTTACCCAGAAGCCAGTGTGGTGTAGTGGTTAAGAGCTGGTGCACCCTGATCTGGAGAACTGTGGGTTTGATTCCCTGATCTGCCACTTGAGCTGTGGAAGTTTATCTGGTGGACACATCCCAGCTGGGTGACCTTGGGCTAGTCACAGTTCTTGGGCGCTGTCTCAGCCCCACCCACCTCACAGGGTGTTTGTTGTGAGGGGGGGAGGGAAAGGAGCTTGTAAGCTTCTTTGAGTCCCCTTACAAGAGAGAAAGGGGAGATATAAATTCAACTCTTCTTCTTCTTCTTCCTCTCCTCCATTTTATCCACCCGACGACCTCAGGAGACATTTGACAGGTCCACAGTCACCCAGCAAACCTCCATGGCAGAGAAGGGTTCGAATCTGAGCTTCCTAAATCCCAGTCCAACACTCCACCCTCTGCATGATGCTGACTTTTTGAGTTCTGAACAGTCAGGAGCTTTTCATTCATTCACTTAGGATCTAAAGATAACCACCAATATCGTCAGTGGTGCTTGGTTTCCAACAGGAGAGGTGCACAGACCGAGACAGGCTGCAAGAGACACGCTCCAGCACATAAAATCTATCCCTCTGCCACATTTTTAAAATTCCTTCCAAAGAATCCCTTACGGGATCCCTCCTTCCTCCAATTTATAACAACCCAAGGTTACCCAGGAAAGGGCAACCCGGAACCCAAGGGGCTGTAAGGAGAGGCTGTGGTTCAATGGTAGAACATCTGCCTTTGCATGCAAAAGGTCCCAGGTTTGATTCCCAACATCCACAGTTGAAAGAATCAGCTGATGGGAAAGACCCTGAACAGCCAATCTGAATAGACAATGCTGAGCCTAATGGACGAAGCGTCAAATTCAGCACAAGGCAGTCATGTGTGTTGTGAGGGGTTGTAGCTCACTGTTGGAGCATCTGGCACACCGAAGGTCTCGAGTTCAATCCCTGGCATATCCGATTGACAGAACCAGGCAGTGGGTGATGTGAAAGGTCTCTCCTTGAGACCCTGCCAGCCTGAGTATCAACTTTGGGGCTTTCCCCACTGACAGAGTTGAACTGGTTTCTACCTAGGTTCGCCTCAGTGAATCGCCACTGCCACCAAGCTCCACATTGTTTTGTCTCAGCCCCCCCCCCCCCCCCCCCAGAACTGCGACATCCTTGTTGCAGTTATGAACTACACTTTTCTGCCGGAACAAGGTCGATACCGCTTTGAAACTTCGAAGTGGGGAAGCATCGAAACGACACCTCATCTGTTCAACCAATCACGAGACGCTTTTGTGGCATGTGCAGAACGGGAGAGTCGTGGCAGGCAGAAAGCGCATGTAACTGTAAACTGTAAAAACTGTAAAAAAAAAAAAGAACGCTCCCGTTTCCCGCCGTAACACAAGCGCCAATCACGATCGAGGAGCGAAACAGGCACCAAGATGATCCCGCCCACTTAGCTCGGTACCAGGGGGCCAACTCAGCTGCTGTGGGGACAGCCTGGAATCGCCCTGCACTGAAGGGAAAGCCCCAATACCAACCTTTGTAGACCAAGGGTTTGAGAAGGCAGCCTCCTGCATCTCCCTGGTCCTAGCCCAACACCCTCACTATAAACCTGCACCACACACTGCCAAGCGACCTCCTGAGTTGGTTAGCTAAAGAATCCCTGCAGAAAGCCGAGGGCTCCTTTTGGCAACAGGATATTTTGATGCTCCCAAATCTGAACTCAGACTACTAGGCCAGCCCAAAGCCAGATCCCCAGCCAAGGCAGGGAGGAGTGAATGAGTGTGTGCAAGCACGCACGCACACACACACACACACACAGCATCCCAACGCTGCTGGGCCAAGAGGAAACACCCCTCCACCGCCACACTTGCAGAATGAGGGAGAGGCTGACAGGCAGATGAAAAAGCTGGAGGAAGGCCAGGCCTCCTTGTTACTTTGCAGATGTTCTGGAACTGAAGAAACAGAAGTGCAGAGAGCTCCCCCCCCCCCCCACGCTCCCAGCTGACACCGCAGCCAGGATGTCTGGAGTATATCTCCGAGCTGGATCAGAACGTCCCAGCTCCAAAATGCAGCTTCCCTCCTGAGGAAGGCGATCAAAGGGATGCCAGCAGACTGGGGCTCTCCGGTTAGGCGTCAGAAACACAGACAGGGACCTGGCGGGGCAGAGACCAGGTGGCCACTGGCCAGGCCGGCCCTGCCAACAGCTCACCCAAACCAGGGCCACAGAGAGGAGGAGGAGGAGGAGGAGGAGTCGTTTGGATTTATATTCCCCGTCTCTCTCCTGCAAGGAGACTCAAAGGGGCTTACAATCTCCTTTCCCTCTCCCCCAACAAACACCCTGCGAGGTAGGTGAGGTTGAGAGAGCTCCAAAGAACCGTGACTAGCCCAAGGTCACCCAGCCTGCATGTGTTGGAGTGCACAAGCTAATCTGGTTGGAGTGCACAAGCTGACCAGATAAGCTTCTACAGCTCAAGTGGTAGAGTGGGGAAGCAAATCCGGTTCCCCTGACTAGTGTGAATGTGCTCTTAACTGCTACACCACGTTGGCTCTCCGGAGGAAGGGGAAGTGGGCCCTAGGCAAGAGAACTCAGCTAGAAGCTTCTGGAGAATGTCCGCTGAAAGGGCTCCATAGGACTTCATAAGGTTGCCAACTTGAGCTTGGGATATTCCTGATGATTGAGAGGCAGGGCCCTTTGGGGGGTGGAACAGCTTCAGTCGATTTATGGCTACAAATCTTGATCCTCCTTGATCACAGATTGCAAAGGCCTTAACAGACCAGGTGATCGGGAGCAGCAGCCGCAGAAGGCCCTTGCTTTCACCTCCTGCACGTGAGCTCCCAAAGGCACCTGGTGGGCCACTGCGAGTAGCAGAGAGCTGGACTAGATGGACTCTGGTCTGATCCAGCTGGCTTGTTCTTATGTTCTTATGAATCCACCCTCTCAAGAAACCACTATCTCCAGGGGAACTGAGCTGTACAGTCTGGAGATAAGCTGTAATTTTGGGGGGACTCCAGGCACCCTCTGGCAACCCTGGGATCTTTTTCTCAAAGGGCACGTCGGGGATTGAACTCGAAGCATGGAAAACATGTCTCCTCCCTCCCTCCCCTCTGGCCATTTTGCAGGGTCAATAAGCACCTCTTGGCCTTTGGGTTGACCGAGCTGGTAGAGGAATGAACCTGGCCCCCTGATCAACAGGTGACTTCAGTCCCCAGATAGCGCTGCAAGATAAGGGCAGGGGTCAGATGTATTTACATCAGACTGGCCCCAAGAACAGCATTTTAAGCCACCTGCACAGAGACACAAGTCAATAGTTCATTGGCACGATAAGCCGTGCAAACAGGCAGCTGCTTCGCCCGGCGTGTGCGTTTGATCGCCGCCCGTTCTGCCCAGGTGCTTTGCGCAAGGGGGAAGAGTCAGCTCCGAACCGTCTGCAGCCGAGTCCCCCACCGTTAGCAGGGGTCTGTTTACCCAGCGGCTCCACTCTGCAGTATTTTGGGAGGTCAACAGAGCCCTTGGCATATGTGACACACCAGCTCCGAGGGCCAAAAAATAGAAGGAAAACAAGGGCCGGCCCGGAGGGGTGGGGCAGGAAAGCATCCGTTTAAGGTTACAGCCTCATGCTTGCTCCCTTGGAAGTCAGTCCCACCAGCGCTCCACACATCTACACACCCGGGATGATCCGCTTCCAAGTAAACATGTGTCAGATTGGACCGCCACAAGCCCCATAGATTGCACAAACATCGGAACAGAAATCGGTTATCATGCTGAAAGAGGAACTCCTTTGGGTTCACAGTAGGGATGGCTGGAAGGAGGCTAAAACAAACTTTTCACTGCGCGCCAAGAAAATCTAAAAACTGTAAGGCAAACTGTGGAAATTAAGTGCATTTGCACATGCTTCTTCTGGTTGCATGGCGCACCAATGTCTGACCTATAGCCGCCACCCCCCACCCCCCCTGCAACCTAAGGACTGAATTCCCGCTCAGACCCCCTCTTGTTTGCTATTTTCACCAGACACGGCTCTCAATGCTGCTTTCCAGGAACCTCAGATCTTCTAGATCCGTGGTGGCGAACCTTTGGCACTCCAGATGTTATGGACTACAATTCCCATCAGCCCCTTCCAGCATGGCCAGTTGAAAGGGGCTGATGGGAATTGTAGTCCATAACATCTGGAGTGCCAAAGGTTCGCCACCACTGTTCTAGATTCTAGTTCTCAAAAATGTAGAAGGCAGCAGTGCCAAGTAGGACTTCAGACGTCAGAGCTGAAAACAGTGATTTTCTGGGACGTCCAGTTTCTAGATTCGCTTCTCTACCGTGTGGGCAATTCTGGGCTCCGCGTACCCTCAACCAACCCATCTTGACCGTATGATTTTCCTGAATGCAAGCTGTCAACTGCAACTCAGCCCTGGCTTCCTTCGCCCCAAAGGTTTCTGGAACGCTTCCAGCTGTTGCAGAAGGAAACCCCAGCCCGCTTGAATGCATAACGCTGCTCTCCTTGCGCCAAGTGTCAGGTCGACAAAGAGGCCTTGTCCGGCTGCCCAACTTGACAGTGACATCACCGGGGCAGGTCAATCTCTCCGTTCAGCCATCCATGAATGGAGAATCTGTCTCCCTGCTTCCCCATCAGCTGTTTCGGTCCCGGGCTCAGGGGAGTCCACACACAGGACGCAGCCTCCCCCAGATAGAGAAGCAGATGGCGAGGAAAGGCTGGGCGACAGATCTCTGGTGTGTTTATACAACCCAGAGCCACCGGCATCCCGAGATAGCAACGTTTTATGGACACGCAAAGAAGGATCCCGGCTTGTTTTGGCCACACCTTCATGCCGATGATCTTGGAGGGGGAATGGGCGACGTGCAATTTCCATTCACCATAAGCGACCACCCTGCTACTGTGTGAGTTAATAAAGACAGCACTGCTGTACCTAAAACAAGATTAATCAGCCCCCACACACGTGTTGAGGGCACACAAGCACGCACGGGCACACATGTCTGGTTCCTTAATTCTGTGCACTTGTCAGGGGCCACTCATTTTCAAAAGGAGTTTGAGTCAAGCTAACCTGTTCAGGTGCGGGATGAATCATAGAATCCTACAGTTGGGAGAGACCCTTAAGGGCCATCAAGTCCAACCCCCTGCAACGCAGGGACACACAATCAAAGCACTCCTGACAGATTACCATCCAGTCTCTCTTCCAAAAACATCATCCAAGTACAAGAGGCACTGGGGGCAGCAACACTGTCAAATTTGGGGAAACCATTCCACTGGAGCAGCAGTGGCGTAGGAGGTGAAGAGCTCGTGTCTCTAATCTGGAGGAACCGGGTTTGATTCCCAGCTCTGCCGCCTGAGCTGTGGAGGCTTCTCTGGAGAATTCAGATCAGCCTGCACTCCCACACACGCCAAGCTGGGTGACCCTGGGCTAGTCACAGCTTCTCAGAGCTCTCTCTCAGTCTCCCACCCACCTCTACAGGGGGTGTTTGTTGTGAAAGGGAAGGGCAAGGAGATTGTAAGCCCCTTTGAGTCTCCTGCAGGAGAGAAAGGGGGATATAAATCCAAACTCTTCTTCTTCTTCACTGCAAAAGCTGGCAGCGACCCGTCTCACTCAGCTAAGGTTGCCAACTCCAGGTTAAGAAATTCCTAGAGGTTTGGGGGTGCAACCTGGGGAGGGGAGGAAGATCAGCAGGGATGTGGTACAGGTAACCCTCCAAAGCAGCTGTTTTCTCCAAGGGGCTGACCTCTATCGTCAGGAGATCGGATGCAATGCCAAGAGATCTCCAGGACTTACCTGGAGGTTGGCAACCCTGCAACCACCTAATCTGTATCTCAGTTAAGGAGCAGCCTGGTGGGGCCGGGCCGAGGGGCAGCCCATAGCAGGCTCCTGCTGGCTAAAGTAAGTGGGGCACGGGGGCTGGGGGGGGGGGGCACCCAGAGAAGGTTTTGTCTCGGGTGCCATTTCTCACCCCCCACGCCTCTGCTTGCTGGTCAAAAAAACCGGCAGGATGCACAAAAGTGTTGCAGATGACACACACACACAATCACATAGCCTCAGAACTGCAGGGGGGCCCACCTGTTTCCACCTCACCCTACAACCCATCAGAATCTCCCCTCTACAGGCCAGCCCTTGGCAGAAAGGAAGTCTGCTGCAGAAATGTGCCAGCCAAGCAAACGGGAGCAAATTATTCAGGCCACTGAGCAAAACAACACAGGGTGAAAGCGGGCCAAGAAGCCTCCCGGGTCTGTCTTGTGTAATTAAAATATCTGCACCTTTACAATCTGCAAGGCAGCTGACGGGGAGGAAAAGCTTGAAAGACTCAGGAAAAAAAGCTATTACAAAGGCCACAGAGATGGAAAGTCGGGGGCCAAGAGACCCTCTGCAAAGACCATGTTTATTTCATTTAGATACGTACACCCCGCTTTTCTCCCCAATGGGAATGCCAAGGCGGCTAACATCCTCTCCTCCATTACATCCTCACAACAGCCCTGCAAAGTGGGTCAAGCCGAGCAAGAGAGAAACTGACACGCCTCCAAACTCTCCAGGAATTTCCCTACCCAGAGCTGGCAACCCCAAATGGGTGCACGTGAGCTCCCCCATCACTTAATATCAGCTAATAAAGAAAGTTGCTCCGAAAGCTTTAACTCCAGCCGTGATTGACAGAACAGCCAAGCCCAGGCAGTTCCCCAGGCTGCAAAGACCCTCCAGTTCCTGCGAATCTGCCGCTGCTATCCCCAGATGCTCTTTTTCCTTCCCTCGGTGGCCTCCTGGGCATTCCGTGACCTTCACAACCCCCCCTCCCGCAGCTGTTCCACATTGCTATGCTTTTCTCCTGCAGCGGCTGGCTGGGGCCTGCGAGCCACCATCCATCACGCCAGAGAGAGCCCAGAAAGCCTTTAAATGCCATCCGGGTCCCTGCAATGGAGGCTCACGGGGACTGTCAGTCACCCAGTGCCCAGGCCTGGCAAACCAATACTCCCACACACACACACACACACACATACTCCAGTGCCTGCCTGCCCCCCAACCACCCCCCAGCTCCTTGGACACTACAGCGCACGCATGGTTAAAAGAAGCTGCACGGCAGCAGTGGCGCAGGAGGTTAAGAGCGCTTGTATCTAATCTGGAGGAACCGGGTTTGATTCCCAGCTCTGCCGCCTGAGCTGTGGAGGCTTCTCTGGGGAGATCTAGATTAGCCTGTGCCACCCCAACACACGCCAGCCAAGTGACCTAATTAAGCAAGAACTGAGCCTCTCAGCCCCCTACCCTACAGGGCGTGTTTGCTGTGAGGGGAAGGAAGAACCCAAGGAGATTGTAAGCTCCCTTTGGAGTCATCCTGGTAGGGGAGAGAAAGGGGGGATATAAAACCAAACTCTTCTTCTTCTTCTAATCTGGAGAACCGGGTTTGATTCCCCGCTCTGCCACTTGAGCTGTGGAGGCTTATCTGGGGAACCAGATTAGCCAGCCACCCCAGCACATGCCAGCATGGGTGACCTTGGGCTGAATCACAGTTCTTTGGAGCTCTCTCAGCTCCACCCACCTCACAGGGTGTTTGTTGTGGGGAAGGAAGGGAAAGGAGCTTGCAAGCCCCTTTGAGTCTTCTTACAGGAGAGAAAGGGGGGATATAAATCCAACTCTTCTTCACGCATGAATTGCCTCTCAGCAAGGACTCCAGAATACGGAAGGCGACAACCTCAGTGGTGGTTAGAGAAATAAGTAGCATCGGAGTTGTCCCTTGGGGACAGAAGTAACAGGAAAGAGAAAGCAGCTCTGAAACCATTTACTAAACCAGGTTAAATTATGGAGGAAGCTGTACTCATGTTAAAGGCTGAGCTTCAAGGCCTGGAAATAGGGTGGCCTAACTCCAAATGCTAACAGGAGATGTCCTAGAAATCAGTTCCCTGGGGAAAAAATGCCAGCTTTGAGGGGTGGGCTTGATTGCCTCCATGGGATCCACCCTCCAGACCTCCCGGAATTTCCCAGCCCCGTGCTGGCAATCCTATTTGTAAAGGGCCAATCCCTTTTTCCAACACTGGACGCCCCCTGGCTTGGGTCTCAATTTGCCAAACCTGCTAAGTGGAGTGCGTCTGACTTCTTTTTTCACTGGGACACCATCCTTCTCTTTTTAGAAAATGGGTGGGGGGGGACAGGTAGATTTTCATTAAGTAAACATATGCATGAGGTTATTAAGCAAGAAAAAGATCAACAACAGGGTGAGCGGGATGAGACCCAATCACACAAAATTGAAATGCAATCAACAGTACTGTGGTGATCAGTCATCATAATAGCTGTAACAAGTAACAGCCTCCCTAGTTTTGCTGATCTACTTAACTTCGTCTCCCAAGGATTTAAGAAGGATCTGGGATTTCTCGGTCACTGCCGGTGTTAACTAGTTTTGCAAAATCAGATAAGGTTGCATAGTCATCCATCGCAGGCCGGTCTCCATACTTTATTGGATTACGTTTGAATGTGATGCGATTACCTCTCGCTTTCCACCTCTTGCATTTCACGGCCCTCGCTGTTTACAGTTTGCTTTCCTTCTCAGCCTTATTTTTAATATGCATCTGTCTGGGGAGGACCTCCTTCAAGCATCCTGTAAAGTGGTCCACAGAGCACAAAAGCTGGTGCTCAAATTAAAAACTTGCTAGGCTTTAAGGAGCCAATTTGTTATTAGAAGAGAGACAACTTGGGCTATGGATCAGGGTAAATCTAATGCCCGTCCCCTTGCTTTGCTCTTTCTGGGTTGGTCTCTAGCAAAGGAATCCAAGCCAGGGTTTAAACCCACCGACCTCAACAGACTTTGCAGGGGACAGCTCTGCTTAGAATTGGAGTGAAATTTTCTTAATCAAAACTCAACAGGGGCGCCTGAATGTTCCTGTGTTGCACTTCACTGATCCAAAGATGTACCTTTCTTTCCTAATTTGTTTCAGTCTCAGATTCGTTCACAGGGTTTAAATGGTCCTCTTCCGCCAGCTTCCAAATGCCAACTCTGGGTTGCAAAATTCCCAGAGGCTCATTCACGCTTTACATGTACAGATTCACTGCACTTTCAAACTGCTTTCAGTGCTCTTTGAAGCTGTGTGGAATAGCAAAATCCACTTGCAAACAGTTGTGAAAGTGGTTTGAAAATGCATCATTTTGCGTGTGCGGAAGGGGCCAGCGATTGGGGGCATATTTTCCACCCTCCAAAGCAGCCACTGTCTTCAGGTGAACTGGCCTCTTCATATGGAGACCAGCCATAAATCTGGGAGCTCTCCAGGCCCCACGTAGATGTTGGCAACCCTACAGCCAGAACAATCTTCATGCTTCCCACCAACTTCTGCCCAATGATCTACTCTTCTTTGAGTCCTCCCCAGCCAGGGGCTCACAGAACACTCATTATTTAAGCCTTTGGATTTTATTTATTTATTTAGAATCAGAGAATCCTAGAGTCGGAAGAGACCCCAGGGGCCATCAAGTCCAACCCTCTGCAATGAAGAAACACACAATCAAAGCACTCCTGACAAACGATCATGCAGCCTCTCTTTAAAGACCTCCAAAGAAGGAGACTCCACCATTCTCTGAGGTAGTGCATTCCGCTATCGGCCCTGACCGTCATTCTCTGAAATGTGTGATAACTAGTGTGGGGTAATGGCATTCTATTCACTGAAGAGAATTGGGAACAGAGTCCCATAGCATAAAGCTCACACCATAACCCACTCTGCCAGTTAAAATTTACCTCGCAAAGCCCTGCTCTCTGTGCCTCCGCCTTCAGAGGTAATGCTGGTGGCAACTCGATACAGGGTCTTTTCTGTGATGGCCCCTTGTTTCTGAAACACCATCCCCTTTGAGGCTCCCCTGGGGCCTTCTTTACAAGGTTTTTTTTAGTTTGCTAGGCCAAAACACATCTTTTAACTTGCAGCCCAATCCAAAGGGTCAGGCGCCTAGATCCGGTGCTGCGGCTGTGATAACCCACGGCTCCCAAGGGGGTTTTCTGGCAGTGTGAGGAGGCAAAGAACACAAAAAAGCCTCGCAGCCACTGGAAAGCCTCCACAAAAATGTGGCATTGAGTCCAAAGTCCTGGCTGCCAGAGTAACAGGGGGCAATGGCTGGATGGAAGCTGGCTAGTGTTGCCTCCTCCCCCTGACCGCCCCGCTACACTGATGTTTTTTGCCCAGTCACTTGAGTTGTGTGCAGCTGAACGAATGTTTAAAATTCCTGTCTGCAAGCTTCAGTTTTCTCACTGGTTTGTGCGTTATAAGAGAACAGCTTGACCAGACAGGCACCTGTCACTTCTCCAGCCTTGATTCTCATCTGAAACTCTGAGATACAATTCCCTTTCGAACTTCTTCGGTTTTGTCCACTGACTCAAGTGCGGGAGATGCCAGGGGTTTTTTTGTTCCAAGAACACAGCCCCGGTGCAGTCGGGGAAAGTATTCTGGCTAATTGGCTGGTTCCATTCACTTTTTCAGCAGACATTCTTCGGAGGGCGCTTTTCTCCCGTAATCCTCTATAGAAAGCCCTTCAGATTTTGTACAAGCTGCAAAGAAAGATTTGCTCGCAGCTGCCTTCCAGGGTCTCAGGTGGAGGAAGGCCTGATTCTTGCAACTGGAGATGCCAGGAATGGAACCTAGGACCTTTTGCATGCAAAACAGACTCTTCCACTGAGCGGTAGCTGCTCCCCAAGTGGCTCTGGACCATCTCTCCCCCTCTATTTTATCCTCACAACACCCCTCCAAGGTAGGACTCTGCAACACCCAGGATAACCGTCTGGTTAACCAGGATAATGGCCACTGTTGTTTTCAATGCCGTTCAGAACCACAGGAAAAAAAGGCATTACAAGCTTGGAACTCTCTAAATCCAGGGTGTTCGACCAGGGCCTCTAGAGGTTCAAGGACTACGATACCCATCAGCCCCGGCCAGCATGATGGGTATTGTAGTCCTCGAACCTCTGGAGGGCCACAATTGGACACCCCTGCTCTAAACCGTGTGAAGAGAAGGAGATAAGAGGGGTTAGAAATTGCTAAGGAGTAACTGATCGACATCTAGGGGGTTTGTGAAGAGCGTGTACCCAACTGGTCGGTACCGGCTCTCCCTTCCTCTCTTGCCACTGCGCGGCCACTTCCCACCATTCCCACCAGCCCTTCGCCCCACTCTCGCTTCCTTGCATGAAAGAAACTTGGAAAGCCCCAAGTTCAGCACTCCGAGTCAGACGGGAGCCAAAGTGGAAGTTTTTCCATGTGCGTCCTCGAAGCAGATCTGCTCCCCGGTGCCAAGATAAGCAGGAACAGCAGCACGCCAGAGGAGAGGGTGGAGAAACAGCTGTCCGGGGACTGGGCAACCCATTCCTCCGACACCAAGGTCATCTTCGCCGGGGGGGTGGGGGTGGGGGGCAAGAAACTCCGCCGTGGTTCTGAAGTGGGAAATGGCAGAGAAAGAAGAAAAGCAGCCACCTGAACAAGCCCGGGGTGGCAGGAAGCCACGAAGCGCTGCGCGGGACTCTCTTCCCACCCACCCACCCCTTCCTTTCTTGATAACAAATGCTACAGGGAAACAGATGTGTCTCCCACTGACATTCGAGCGATGACAGATGAGCTCTGCGATGCTTCACGTGCGGGTAAAACACTCCAGACACACCTGTTCCTTGTCCTAGCCGGGATGAGGCAGGGAGGGACCCCGCCAAAGCTTCTGCCGCTCTCACGACGTTAGCCAGAGCGAGCGAGCGAGCGAGCGAGCGAGCGAGCGAAAGCCGGCTTAAGGGAAAATGGCAGGAAGCTCAAACAAAGCAACCCACAGGGATGGGGGGCTTTTAAAACTGAGTCCAAACCTCCCAGCTGTATTCACATCATCAGGAGTCTCCGAAAACAGGCCTAGTAGTAGTTTTAAGACATAGAACAGGGTCAGGAACCCGGTTTCTCAGGATGTTCATGGAGTACAATTCCCATCAGCCCCTGACACCATGGCGGCCATGGTGGCAGGGGCTGATGGGAATTGTAGTCCATGAACATCTGGAGAGCCGCCAGTTGCAGACCCCTGACATAGAAGATGAGGAAGAAGAAGAGGAAAGAGGAGGAGTTTGGATTTATACCCCACCTTTCTCAGTAAGGGATCCCAAAGTGGTTTACAAACTCCTTCCCCACAACAGACCCCTTGTGAAGTAGCTGGGGCTAAGAGAACTGTGACTGGTCCCCCAGCAGGCTTCATGTGTAGGAGCGGGGACTGGTCCCCCAGCAGGCTTCATGTGTAGGAGCGGGGAAACAAACACGGTCCTCCAGATTAGAGTCCACTGCTCTTAAACACCACGTTGGCTCTCAGAAAGGAGGGTTGTGGCTCAGTGGAAGAGCGTCTGCCAAGCATGCAGAACATCCCAAGTTCGATCACTGGCATCTCCTGTTAAAAAGGACTAGGTAGGCTAGGCGGAGAATGTGACTGGCCCAAGATCACCTTTGCGGCCAAGTGAGGATTCAACCCTGGGTCTCTCCAACCCCTAATCCCTTAAGTCCCACTGGCTGCCAGAATCAAAGCCCTTCCCCACAACGATACCCCAAAAGGAAGGGAACAAGGAACCCATAATCTTCCCATTTACCGCAGGGTTCTGGTTAGAGAAACACAATTCTTACGAGTCAGAAGTTAGCCAGGTCAGTGGCGGCTGAAATACTAAGTAAACTTGGAGGAGCTCATTTGAGAGGGGGAAACTGAGGCTATGAGACTTATCACAACTGCCCTAAAAACCTCTCTCTGTTTTGTATCACTGGAACTGTCCACGCTTGCCCAAAAGAATCCTGGGAACTGTAGTTTGGCAACCAGGCAGAGATACCCCATGAAGAGATCCCTAGCCACACCCACTCCATTACACATGTTGCTAGGTTAGGGAATCCTCCAGAATTACAACTGATCTCCAGGCTACGAGATCAGCTCCCCCAGAGAAAATGGCGGTTTTGAATGGTGGACACTGTGACTTTATACCCTGCCGAGGTCTCTCCACACCCCAAATCTCCAGGCTGTACCCCAAAAATCTCCAGGAATTTTCCAACCTGGGTCGGGCTGATAAGTTAACCAGACAATCTTGGCTGGACTGCTAAACTACATATACAGCATAGCTATGCCCTGCGATACTGCAGTCTCATCTTCACCTTTTTCTTATTGATCCCAGCCCTTCTGAGCCTTTTGCCAACGTTGCAAAAAGGAAGCAAAGGCTTCCTGTCTTCCATGCCAATCGCGTCCATCTAGGCCAGGGGTAGGGAACCTGCGGCTCTCCAGATGTTCAGGAACTACAATTCCCATCAGCCTCTGTCAGCATGGCCAATTGGCCATGCTGGTAGGGGCTGATGGGAATTGTAGTTCCTGAACATCTGGAGAGCCGCAGGTTCCCTACCCCTGATCTAGGCCCCTTGAGGCAGACAGGCGGGCAAGCCATGGGCCGCTTCCGGGACTCCTTCAGCCATTTCCCAGAAAACCAGAGGGAAAAAAGAAATGTTGGTTGCTGGTCGTGTGATTGGTGTTTGGAATATGCTGCCACAGGAGGTGGTGATGGCCACTAACCTGGATAGCTTTAAAAGGGGCTTGGACAGATTTATGGAGGAGAAGTCGATTTATGGCTACCAATCTTGATCCTCTTTGATCTGAGATTGCAAATGCCTTAGCAGACCAGGTGCTCGGGAGCAGCAGCAGCAGCAGCAGGCCATTGCTTTCACATCCTGCAGGTGAGCTCCCAAAGGCACCTGGTGGGCCACTGCGAGTAGCAGAGAGCTGGACTAGATGGACTCTGGTCTGATCCAGCTGGCTTGTTCTTATGTTCTTATGGTCGTCTAGGTGGGCGAAGCACAGCAAACATCAGTAGCCCCCAGTCACCAGCCAGACATCTGGAGGCAGAAACTTTAAAAATGCAGGGGACAAGAGAAACGCTCTTGATCGCAGTGATCCTGACTGGTGGGCAAGAGTCCGCTGGGGGGCACTTGTGGGAATCACGGAATCACAGAGTTGGAGGAGACCCCAAGGGCCATCCAGTCCAACCCTCTGCAATGCACTTCCAACATTACGATTCTATGAGAAGTGGTTTTCCATTGCTTACCTCTGTGTAGAGACCCTGAAGTTCCTTAGTGGTCTCCATCCAAATACTAAGCTAAGTTTCACAGATCTGATAAAAACCAGCTAGCCTTGGCCATCTAGATGAGGAGGCAGGATCACCAAAGGCTTAAGAAGTTCCTGAATCACTACCTCCCAAGAGAGTAGAGGAGAGTGTATTTACACAACACAGGCCTATAAAGTCTGACTGTTGTGAGTTTTCCAGGCTGTGTGGCTGCCATTTTTGCCCTTAACGTCTTATCTGCATCTACGGCAGGCATCTTCAGAGGAATGTCACGGCAAGATGTGTTTCTCTCCACAGCACAGGGGGTCTCTAAAAATGCCAGCCACAGATGCAGTGGCGTAGCTAGGAGGACACAGCGGAGCTAGAACCCTGGGTACCACTCTCTATGGTCATGAAGGGGGCGCACTGAAGGGGAGTTCAGGGCTGGGGCACAGTTGAAAGGGGGTGGGGCGTAGCTGTGGGGGGTGCCCAGAGTGAGCCCCATTTTGCTCAGCTATGCCGCTGCCTATATGCAGGCGAAACATTAGGAGCAAAAACTACCAGACCACTGCCACAAAGCCTAGAAAACCTAGAACAGCCGACTGATTCCGGCCATGAGAGCCTTTCACAATTCATGTTAAAAGTCTGTTAAAGAGCAATCCTGGGTCACAACACTACGGCATCAAGCCTGTTTCCTCAGGTCTGGTTAACAGCCTGATGACCAGGGTGTTGTAGGTTTTCTGGGTTGTATGGCCGTGTTCCACTAGCATCTTCAGATGCCAGCCACAGATGCAGGCGAAATGTCAGGAGAAAATGCTACTGGAACACGGCCATACAACCCAGAAAACCCGCAACACTAGTGATTCTGGCCATGAAAGCCTTCAACAATGTATAGCCTGATGACCCTCCATTGCACCATCTCTTCCTTATCAAGCTCCTTAGACCCATGAAGCTGAAGAATCCAGGTCAGAGCTGGTCCATCCGCACAGGGCCAAGGAACAGCACAAACATGCATTTTAGCTAGATAAAAAAATACAGCAGCCCTCACGGAGTTAAGGCAGCCCTGCCAAAACCCATCCATCCAGCCATTTCTGGCCAGCAAAACTGCCTTTGCAGAAGTTATTTTCAAGCCACGTGCAGGCAGGCAGGATAAAACTTTTGGTGGGCTGCTAATTTTCGTGAGCCCTCTCGCAAAGCCTTCGCCACAAGGATCCAAACCGCAGAACTGCACAGAAGCACCGCCCCGGCCCTCAGCTATTCAAAGGCATAAAATCCCTGCACGCTACCCCCTCTGCCGGGAGCCACTGATGAAGAGTGACACAGGATTTGGTGTCATTCTGCCACAGACCGACAGAGATCTCTCTCTGGGATTTTCCCAGCACTCAAAGCAGAGTTTCTCAGATGCACGGCAAGGATGGGCGCCCCTCGATGCCCCGACCCCGTGTTCCAACACACGACCCCGTGTTCCAGCACACGCATGACCAGAAACCACTGCAGGGAGAAAATAGCATGAGTTGGGTCCGGAGACGCCAGAAGCCCCTTCCTGCATTTAGTTGAACAAAGTAGTGTTTTTATCAGCTTTGAGTTTCCATAAGTGACCTGTCAGATACAACGCCCGCCAAAGGGCAATTCCAGTGCCAAGGGAAGACACAGAAAGGTCAACCGAGAGGCTTACCTTTGGGAGTGGCGCCACGGCAGGAGCCGCAAAGAGCTCTCTGGGCACTGCCGTTTTGCCAGCAACCACTAGGGCGGCGCACTCAGCACACGCCCCGATGGTGAGCCGCTTCCCGTCATCCACCAGCAAGCTGCTCGGCACCCGCAAGGAGTACAGGAAGACGGGCAGCCGGGCCACGCGCACCGCTTTTAATCCGTGGCACCGTTTCTTCTCCTGCCGACAGAAGAAGCAGACGAAGGTCTCCACATTGTACTGGCGGGACCAGGGGTTGCTGGGGCGGGAGCTGCCGGCCCCCTCGTACTGCAACCACTGCCCCAGGAGGTCGTGGTAGCACAACAGGCAAGCGGACACGACCCCCGTGGAATCGGCCGGCCTGGCCCGAGGAGCCAGCGGGTAGACGGTGAGGAAGGGGAAGAAGGGCTCCTTCTCGCCAAAGCGGCCCGGCGGGTTGACGCTCAACTGGAACTCCCTGCCGGCACCCAGCTCTGCCCCGCAGATGTAGCAAACGCAAGCTGGGCCCGCTGCAGCCAAAGGGTGCTTGCCCAGGCCGGGGGCCTCCGCTGCCGAAAACACCTGGTGGTAACGTCCCAGGAAGCTCTGCACCGAAGTGATGAACTCCTGGTTGTGGCAAGCCCGGTACATGGCCCACAGGTCCTGCAGCACCCCGTAGCACTTGCGGCAGCTGCGCACCTCCCAGTGCTTGTTGAGGCCCTTGGCGTTGGGGGGGCAGGGCAGCAGGCCCAGGAAGGGGAAGTGCATGGTGGTCTTGGCGTTGCCGTTGGTGATCTTGGCGCAGACGGCCTTGCCATCCTTGGCGCAGTCTTCGCCACACAGGTAGCAGGCTTCCGGGGCCGGCCGCAGGGGGCCCGGCGGGGCTCGGTCTCCGGGCGGGGTGCCCCTCTCAGGGGTCGGGGCGTCCAGGGGCACCACGTACAGCCGCTGCAGGACCGGCACGTCGGCCAGCTCGAAGCTCTGCCACTGCTGCATGAGGGAGGCGAAGCAGCTGGCGCAGGCCCAGGCGCTGCCAGCCGGGCTGATGGGCAGTGCCCCGGGGGGCGGGCTGTGGAGCCACAGGAAGGGGAAGAAGGGCGCCCGGCGGGCCTGCTCCTGCTTCTGCACGTGGATGCGGCGCTGCGAGGCCGGCGTCAAGGGGCAGCCGCACACGTAGCAGGCGCCTACCCTGCAGGGGGGGCCGGGGGCCTCCCGCCGGCGCTGCTGCTCCTCGTCGCTGGTGATGTTGATCTCGCTCTCCTCCGACGACCAGCAGCCCGCAGCCTCCCGGGGAGGAAGAGGAGGAGGAGGAGGAGGAGGAAGGCGGGGAGGCAGCAGCGGAGCGCCCTCCCGGTCGGCGCGGTCCCTTCTCCAAAGCGGCGCCCGGCGCGGCTTCTTCCTGCGGGGCTTGTGGGCGGCGGGGGGCAGGCCGTCGTCGAGGGGGGCGGGGGGCGCGGGGGGGTCCCAGCGGCGCCGGGGGGCGGCCGCGGGCTGGGCGCGCCAGGGGGGCCCCGGGGAGCGCGGCTCGGCGTCCGAGGCCAGGCTGTCGGAGAGCGAGGAGAGGTCGGAGTCGGGGGGCGGCCGCCGGGGGTCGTCGTCGTCGTCGTCTGGGTCGGGGTCGTCGGCCAGGGCGTCGTAGGCCGGGTTCCACTCGCGGGGGGCGCCGCCGGGGGTCGCGTGCTGCTGCTGCTGCTGCTGGCACTGGTGGGGCCGCTTGAGCCAGTACATGCGCTTGTCGAGGGGGGTCCGCGCCCGCTCGAAGGCGGCCCACTGCTCGGCCAGGAAGCAGCGGCAGACGGCGCACACCAGCGCGAAGCCCTCGCCGCCCACCGCCCGCGCCCCGGGCGCCGGCTCCTGGTGCTGCAGGAACGGGAAGAAGGGCTGCGCGGGGGCCGGGGGGGCCGCGGCGGCGGCGGAGGGGGGGGGGCCCGCCGGCCTCACGTGCAGCCGCTGCTCCTTGCCCCGGCCGATGCCGCCGCCGCACACGAAGCAGCACAGCGGGCCGGGCGACGAGGCGGCCGAGCGGGACGACGACGACGACGACGACGACGACTCGCCGGCGCGCACCGCGGCCATCAGCCGCCGCTTGCGGGACACCACCGGGGCCGCCTCCTGGCTCATGGCGCCCGCCGGCACCGGCACCGGCCGCTCATCGTGCGCAGCGGAGTCGCGTCCCCGCCGCAGCCTCGGCTCGCTCGCTGCGGGGCTGGCCGAGGAGCGCGCGGCTAAGTTGGGCCGGGCGAGGAGGAGGCGGCGGCGGCGGCGGCGGCGGCCCGTGCAAAGTTTGGCGGCCAAGTCGGCCGCGCCATCTCCCCTCCCCGGAGGTGGGTCTCCGCCGCGCCACCAGCGGCGCCGGCCGCTTCCAGCCCAGCCCCCGGCCCTCCCCCCCAACCAGTGCTGCAGCGGGAGGGGAGGGGAGGGGAGGGGCTGGCCGCCGTCCGGGCCGGGCTCTGGGCGCCAAAGGGTGGCGGGGGGGGGGGGGGCGTCCTGCTACTTAGATTTGCCCCCGGCCGGCGTTGCGCTCGTCGCGGGGGCGGGGGGGGGGCGCTTTTTTCAAGCCCCTTCTCTGCCCTCCCCAAGCCCCGGGCAGCCGGCACAGCCGAGCCTCTGGCACCGCAGGGAGGGCTTGGCGCGGCTCCAGGCTGCAGGGACGGCCGGTGGAGGAGCGCCCCGGAGAGCCTGGCCCAGCGCCCCCGTCTCGACGGCGGCTGCCGGCTCTTCCTCCGACTATAGAGGGAGCACGCTGCCCTGCACCGGAGATGAAGGGGGGGGTGGTGGTACTCTGGGCTACTGCAACGCACTGCGGCTAGGGCTGCCCTTGGAGGCCGTTTCAAAGCCGTCTATGGAGTCAGGTACTGTGCTGCCCAACAGGACGGCGATCCCAGCACTAGCCAAGCGCACAGCCCTGGGTTCAGCCTTGGAAACCCTAAAGCCTGGTTCACACGTTTCAGTGAACGTGCAGACATCAGTCCCTGCTGGCGTTTTCATTTCATGCATGCGATCTGGGACTCAGGCCCACAAACAATCAAACAAACAACATCAAAACACTAATCAAATATCGAAAGAGCAAATAGCAAAACAGGAGCATCAATGAACATATCTCCAAGTATCAAAAAGCAAGAACATCAGTCATCATGATGACATAACAGCCTCTTTAGGTGGGCATTTTCTTTATCAATGGGTTAATTCTCAGTGACTCTCATGCTGAGCACATGACTTAAATCCCACAGTTACTCAGCCAGGGGTCTCCAGTTTCATTTCTCAAGGGATGCCAATTGGCCATGCTGGCAGAGGCTGATGGGAATTGTAGTCCATGAACATCTGGAGCACCATAGGTTGCCCCCCCCCATATAACACACATCTTTTTGCTACTTGAGAGGGAAGTATTTATTCAGCTCTAAGGCTGTCTGCACTGCCCCTATCTGGCAAGTTAAAAAGTTTGAAATTGCTCAAGATGGTTCAGTATCCACAAGATGCGCACTAGAAGGACACCAGCTGATATTATGTTGCACCCTAAACAACAAAGGCAAGAGAAATGGCCTAACGGCCCAAATCCTGGACTTAGAAAGCTTTCTGAAATGCCCAAATAAAATATTTCAGATTTGCTTACGTATTACGAAATATTCAATCTGTGACGCAAGGAGACGTAGAAGCTGAAACCTTCTGTTTTTTTAAAAAAATCTGTAACTATATAACTTTTGTATATTGGCCATGCCAGCAGGGGCTGATGGGAATTGTAGTCCATGAACATCTGAAGCATGAGAGTTCGACACCTCTGCCCTACATCAGTGGTGGGATCCAAAAATTTTAGTAACAAGTTCCCATGGTGGTGGGATTCAAACTGTGGCGTAGCACCAATGGGGCTGGGCCGGGCACGACGGGGGCGTGGCTGGGCATTCTGGGGGTGGGGCATTCCAGGGAGGGGCTGTGGCAAGGACACAGCCGCTGCACCGGTCCTTGGGTGGGAAACGAATGCACGCAGGCGCAGGCTGCCACGCACACCGGTGCACCTCCTGCTAGACTGCTTCAAGTTCTGCACGCTACTGCTGAGAGGAGGGGCGTAACTAAGTGTGGCAAAATCACCAATTAGTAACCCCCTCTCGGCACACACAAATAATTAGTAACCTACTCTCGGGAACCTGTGAGAACCTGCTGGATCCCACCTCTGCACCCAATTATTGTCACAGGATGTCCCATGGAAAAGATAACAAGGCAGGCAACGGAAGACAAAAGATGAACAGAAAACCAGGACTGGATGAGGAAGATGCACCGCCCACCCTCAACTCAGACAAAACTGATTGGCCGACCAGACCACAGATCTCTCCCACAGCCATTGTCTATCCGGGAGCAGTTGCCTGAGCTGACGATGAAGCTTTCCTCCTTGGAACAGCTGTGTTTTGTTTTGCACTTGGGAGAAATGTCATCGTTTGTCCTGCTGAAAGTCAGATGGTCTCCGAAGGAACTCCCTGCATAGATATCAGCTTCAAAACACCCAGGAGAGGGAAGTCTTCTCCTCCTCAAGGGATGCAAAGCTCTGGTTGCTGCACAGGTGGCCCCAAAGTTCAGGGATGGGAAAGGACCGCAGAAGGAGACACAGACAGATGTTTACTATTAATCACCGAGGGGGGGGGTTGCCTCTCCTGAGCTGCAGCAAGAATTGCATCTCATAGGAACATAAGAACATAGTTAAGAGCCTGCTGGATCAGACCAGAGTCCATCTAGTCCAGCTCTCTGCTACTCGCAGTGGCCCACCAGGTGCCTTTGGGAGCTCACGTGCAGGATGTGAAAGCAAGGGCCTTCTGCGGCTGCTGCTCCTGAGCACCTGGTCTGCTAAGGCATTTGCAATCTCAGATCAAGGAGGATCAAGATTGGTAGCCACAGATCGACTTCTCCATAAATCTATCCAAGCCCCTTTTAAAGCTATCCCAGGTTAGTGGCCATCATCACCTCCTGTGGCAGCATATTCCAAACACCAATCACACGTTGCGTGAAGGAGTGTTTCCTTTTATTAGTCCTAATTCTTCCCCCCAGCATTTTCAATGTATGCCCCCTGGTTCTAGTATTGTGAGAAAGAGAGAAAAAATTCTCTCTGTCAACATTTTCTATCCCATGCATAATTTTACAGACTTCAATCATATCCCCCCTCAGACGTCTCCTCTCCAACATAGCAAAGTTCGTTTCCTAAAACCAACAAGGGGTTTTGTATGCAAAGGCAACTTATTCCATACTTAAGGTATATTTCCTTTCATTTGCCTGACGGGTCGTGAGGGGCTGTCAATCAATGGCCGTGCATCTGCTGGGCACGCAAAAGGTCCCAAGTTCGACCCCCAGCTTCTGCAGTTCAAAGAATCAGGTAGAAGGTGATGTAAAAGACCTCTGGGGGAGACCCTGGAGAGCGGATGCTAATCTGAGTAGACAATACTGACCCCGAGTCATTATTGAGTCAGCAGTGTGATGCGGTGGCCAAGAGAGCCAACGCGATTCTGGGCTGTATCAATAGGAGTACAGTGTCAAGATCGAGGGATGTGATTGTACCTCTCTATTCTGCATTGGTGAGACCTCACCTGGAATACTGTGTACAGTTCTGGACACCACAATTCCAGAAGGATACTGACAAGCTGGAACGGGTCCAGAGGAGGGCAACCAAAATGGTCAAAGGTCTGGTATCCAAGCCCTACAAGGAGATTTAGGGAACTGGGAATGTTTAGTTCGGTGCAGAGAAGGTTAAGAGTTGACATGATGGCCATGTTTAGATATTTGAAGGGATGCCATGTTGGTGAAGGAGCAAGCTTGTTTTCTGCGGCTCCAGAGACCAGGACCAGGAGTAATGAGTTCAAGGTGAAGGAATAGAGATTCCACCTAAACATCAGGAAAAACATCCTGACAGTCAGACTCAGGGCTGTTGGACAGTGGAATGCACTACCTCGGAGGGTGGTAGAGTCTCCTTCTTTGGAGGTTTTTCAAGAGAGGCTGGGTGGCCATCTGTCAGGAGTGCTTTGATTGTGTGTTCCTGCATTGCAGGGGGTTAGATCTGATGGCCCTTGAGATCTCTTCCAACTCTATGATTCTATGATTCCTCTGACCCCATTCTGTGTTGAAATTTACAGGCATGATCACATTCATTGAATTGCGCTCTGAAGCAAGTTGAAGTCCAGCGAGCTGCGAAGTGCGATGCCTGCAGCCAGATCCCAATGCTCAGAACAGTTATGCCTTTCCATTGAGCAGGCTGGGACTGTAGCAGCCCTCGAGTCAATCGTAGAAGGTCAGCAAGGCCGCAAAAAAAGCGAGCAGGTCTTTTTTAATTTCTCTAGTAGGTCTTCAAACGCTGTGCTTGGAAAGGATTTCCAGGAGGGGGCCGTGATGCCGAGGGCAGGGCGGCAAAGCCACAAATGGATAATTTTCCGGCCACTGTCTCAGAGCTCAGTGGTTGAATTCTACAGAGGTTCTAGCCACGGCTGCAGAACTCTCCTCTTGCTCCACTAATCCAGGAGAGCGATTTTGTTAGCCAAACTCCTTTCACTTCTGACAAATCCCAGGCAGGGTTCCCATCATCGGCCGCCTTGTCAGCTATTAGGAACGGCAACGCAGAACCCCAGGGCAGCCAACGGGGTCCTCCAGGTATTTTTAATTCGATTTGTGACTGTTTCGTTGGCCTCTCCCGCACTTACTGTCTGCTGCGCAGCTGTGCATCCCAGTGGGGTTCCCCTGTGCTTCCCCATTCCAACGGGAAGTCTCCTGCTGCGAAGCATCCGGAGACGAGGTGAGACGATCCGCCATTTTGCCTTTCTTGCTTCCTTACAGTCCCCTCACAGCGCCTTTTTGTGTTGTTTCCCCTCTTTGATCTAGCGCATAGGTGTCAAACTTGTGGCCCTCCAGATGTTATGGACTACAGTTCCCACCATCCCCTGCCAGCATGATGCTGGCAGGGGATGATGGGAACTGTAGTCCATAACATCTGGAGGGCCACGAGTTTGACACCTGTGCTCTAGCGTTATTTTGCTGGATTAAAGTTAGAGCAGGGATCTGCAACCTGTGGCTCTCCTGATGTTCATGGACTACAAATCCCATCACCCAATTGGCCATGCTGGCAGGGGCTGATGGGATTTGTAGTCCATTAACATCTGGAGAGCCGCAGGTTGCAGACCTCTGAGTTAGAGGGATAGATCTTCACTGCAGATAACTCTTAATGTAATGGTGGAACTGGTGGAGGGATTGTCCACCCAGCGGCATAGCTGGGGGGGGGGACAGGGGGGCTGGAGCCCCATGTGCCACTTTCTGGGGTGCATTACAGGACCACGACCCCGTCAGAACTGTACCCGGTCCCAAACTCTCCATGGAGTTTGGGGCAGGGGTGCAGTTGAATGTGGGGAGCAGGGCTTGCCCCCAGTTTCCACGTGAAGATCGGAGCAGTGAGGGTCCATATGATGCAGGCCTCAAATCTGGAGAACTGGGTTTGATTCCCTGCTCTGCCGCTTGAGCTGTGGAGGCTTATCTGGTGAACTGGATTAGATTGTGCACTCCAACAACATTCCTGCTGTGTGACCACTGGGTCCAGCTTTAACCTGCAAAGACTTGTTGAGGCCACACTCAGACTGGGGGGGGGGGCTGCCCAGCTCTAAC